>NC_045741.1:3931174-3944694 GCF_008692095.1 Etheostoma spectabile | reverse complement strand
TGTGTGTGTGTGTGTGTGTGTGTGTGTGTGTGTGTGTGTGTGTGTGTCATGTGAGTTTATAGAATATATATATATATGTATATAAATATATAAATGATAATGTATTTCAAAAGTATTTATATATGAAAATATAAACAAACATATCAATGTATTAGTCAGAAATATCTAGAAGGTAAAGAGAGTTCCAGTGAGCACCTGAATGCAGCACTTTAAAGAGACAGATGAGTCAGAAGAGAGGGGGAGGGACGTGACCGGAAAGACAGGGGAGGGCAAACACCATAAAAGGAAACTCTTCATTCACGTTTTTTAATCTGTTCCTCCTGAAGCTCACACGGCTACACTTCTCCTTCTTCCTCGCTCTTATTCTTCTACTGAACAGAAAGTTAAATATTCAACACTATGAAACTATTACATTCATTGTTTGCTGACCTACATTTTAAGGTGGACGGGGCAATTGCATGTGTATTAAAATCACCTTTAAAATGCTGCTGTTGCTGATGTTCTTTAAATTGGTGCCAATTGAAAAATTGGTGTTTGAAAAATACAGAAAAATAAGCCCAAATAAGTTAATTAAAACCGTTATGCATGAAGGATGAAGTTAATAACAGGTTTGTTGGTTTACATTTTTTGGTTATAGTCGTTTTTATTGTAGTTAGTAGTAATTTTAATTAGTTTAACTATCTATGGGGGTCCATTATGATATTATGTCCAGCCAAAATGTTGTCTTTGTGAGAAATAGTTGTCTTGATTTATGAGATGCACATGAAAGCAGCATTAGACCTGTGGCCTTTTAGCACTTTTTAACTTAACATGAACTCATTCACGTTTTTAAGGGCGGCGCAGTCGTCTGATAACCCACACTTAGTTACTTCTGTACATCCAAGTGCATCACTGAAACACCGTATGGATTTCCTGCATTGTATTTGCTGTTTTCTCTGTTGCTGCTTTTTAAGACACAATAGTCTCTTTCTCTAATGTCTCCTTTTTTTGTTGGGCTGCCTTTTTGCTGAGTCACCGAGAGGCCATTAATCTTTAACTATGGGCAAACGCAGACTAGGCGGCAGGCCAGCATGCAGTGTAAGCTAGAATTTTACGAACAAATACCCTTTGACAGTTTCAGACCAGACTTTGTGCATGTTTGAGAATAGGAAATTTCTCTCTTCAGTAGACTAAAAGTAGCATTCATTATTTATAGAAAATTGCCACCATGAACAGGTTCCTTGTATGCATGTCCTGAGCTGCAAACAGACAGAAGTCCTGTTCTGTTGAATCCAACTCTCTGCATATCTAATGCAAAATTTCACGGTCCAACGTCATGCGAACGCACGTGAGGATAAAGGTCCTGCTGCAGTCAAATGGCAGCCGAGTCACATCTAATTCACTTTTCATTTTCACGTTTTTACAAAATAAATCTACTCACAAAAACACACTCAACACATAGGCGGCTGGGTAGCTCATCTGGTAGAGTGCGCCCATATCAAGAGGTCTACTCCTCGACACAGCGGCCGTGGGTTCGGCCTGCAGCCCTTTGCTGCGTGTCAGTCCTCTTCTCTCTCCTCTTTCATGTCTTCAGCAGTCCTATGAAAATAAGGGCCTAAAATGCCCAATGTTCCATTGGTGCAAGTAATGAACCGTTTTGTTCAATTTCCAGCCATACAACTTCCCATTTACACAGTTCCAGTTTACTCTGTTAGTGATCTGTTGCTCTGAATGAGAAGTAACAATCATGCTTCTGCATCTGAACTGTCTCCAGTGGGCTGGTGATATTCTATATTGTTTGTCTCCGTGGCGTTCATTTCTATGAGAGTTGCTCAGTTACACATAAAGCCATCATGAAGCCAAAAATGGCCCTGATGATCGGCACTTATCTACCCTAGACTTTCCAAATGTTTTCAGACCGAATAGATCAAATTCTAATAGTAAAACAAGTCATTTCACGGGGGTTTGTGACACTCCAAAAAAGGTGCCCCCTGATTTACAGTCGTCTCTTTCGCCATGTAAGTCTATGAGGAAGTCTTTTTGGCCAGAGGGCATCACGTGACAGGCTAGGAGTTGCAAGTCCACTGTTTTGTTCAATTTGCTTCAAAGCCAGGCACACTTTCTGGGAGACTGACAAACGTCCACTTGGACTCAAGGATGAACTGATTTGATTTTGGCGGTCAAAGGTCAAGATCACTATGACCTCACAAAACGCCTTCTTAGCCATAACTCAAGAATTCCCATTTTACACAAATGTCTAATAGCACACAATGAAGTGATGCCATTTCATATCTAAAAAAGCTCAACTTCACTGTGACATCATTTTCTGCAAAAACGCTTCTTGGGCCATTATTCAACTTATTTGGATGTGGGTGGTGTGTTTAGGCTGGAAACTGCAGAGAATGCTAACAAAATAAATAAATAACTGCTTTAGCCTTGGGGTTAAAGTTGACGTCACGGTGGATGCCGTGGCCAATCAAGTTTCCGGGCATCAGACAAAACACAATGATGTGTAATGTTATGTTTTATCGTGTATTTACTCAATTTGGCCCTGAGCACCAGTTTTAAACCTACCGTAGTGAGTGGTTTTTTTAGTCCGTCGATGCGGACAGACAAAAACGGACCATTCAGGTGACACTCCAACACTACCGCACAACCCTGCGCTATTGTAATCTAAATGAAATCCAGTGAAAAGACCAAAACAAAACTATGACTTAATCCTGCTAATAGGTATTGTGTATCAAAGCCTGATATATCTTATTCCTCTGTATCGTAGAGCTCCATTGTTTCACAAAAAACTATTAAACATTAAGCCATGCGGTTAAACTGGGTGACATGTTCGTTCGATATGATAAGCATGGGCACAGTTAAGCTGTGACTGAAAATGATTGGCAAAAAACGCACCATTTACTCTTGTTTGAATAACATTTGCTAAAAAAACAAGCAGCTTTTTCAGAAAATGCACTTTGAAAAAAGCCATTGTAAAGTATATATTTATGACCCGAAGATTTGTCTTGAGAAATGAATGGGCTTCAGGCCAAGAGGCAGAAACCATATAGTGAATTCACCAAGTATTAAGAATAACTACCATATTGTTGGTACACACACAAAAAAAAACCTCTGTAGAAAATTAAGCTCAATACTAAAATGATCCAACCCACACGACACAATCAATAGTTGCACCTTTTATTATAAAAAATATTTACAAAGATGCTACAATGTTTTTTCCTTGATATAAAAAATGCATACATTTTACAACGGTAATTAGTCTTTGAAGTTCTAGCTCCCATTCAGACCAGAGGGACATCCTTCAGGAGTGTTGTGGTAAGGTATTAAGCGTGTCGTAATACTGTATTTTTGTCAATACATTTTGTTTGCCTGAGTTAAATCTCTTCATCATGATGACAAGGAACAATTTTGAAAAATGCATTTGATTTTCCACATCTTTAGGAGAAAGGCAACTGTTTGCATAAAGGAATTAAAGGACATTTGAGTCGTATACAATCATTTTGAAACGTGTATGACAGAGCTGCATAGTGATCTGAATAGTAACCCGGTTATTATTATTACTACTAATAACAATAATAAGTGTGAGGAATAAATAGGTACTGCATTCAAAACAGAGGGCAAAATTTGGATAAATACTTAATTGGGCCTTGTGGTTGATTTGATACGTCAATATGGCATACATGTACCTAGATATAATAAATACAATAAATAAAACAATAAATTAGATTGGGTTAACACAGAACTCTTCATTTGTAGATCTAACAAATGAGAGAAAGAAATATGGCTTCTTGATGCAGTTATCACCCCGGGGTTTCTCCAAATACTTCAGGAAAAAGCTGTTATTATTGTTATTAGATCTGTATGTAAAGCAGGGCAGGAAACATACTTACATTTGTCCACTGGCTACTGTAAACTTACCAGAAACAGTCAAATCTGAACCAGCCCTTGGCGGCTGGCAGTAGTTTCCCTGCACCGCATAAAGCTTTTGAAAAAATGAAAGAACAGCGCCTTTAAAAGTGTGACGATGCCAGTCCTGACACCGGTTACAGTCGACTTGTTATACCAAAACCATGGGAAGACACTGTCTCGAGTCTGGCTACATTAAAATCTTAAAAACCGCTTGGGAGGAAACAAATAAAAAATAATTCAAATGATACTTGCAAAATCCTCCAGCTGTATAATGCAAAAAATATATTTCTATATACACATACGTACATATACATATATTCCATTCATAATTGCTCAAATCTTTAGGAAAATATGCATTGATTCATAGATTTGGATTTACAATTTGTTCTGTTTTCTGATGCATGTAGTGTGATGAATTGTTCCTCAGTCCATGTTACAATAAATAGAAATGGACAAAATGGCAGAGAATACGGCCAGAGGGGGCTAGTATGACAGAATGTATGACAGACGTAAACATGGAAAGTACGTAAATAAGAATGCATCATGGTATAGGTAATTATCTTTGCCCTCTCACAGATATTGCCAAGTTTTGGATTTCATCAACAAAGTAGGAAACTAACTGCTTCGCCCACATGCCAGCGTGGCTTGTGAATCCCAAAATTCATTCATTTCATCGTCACTATAACTGAATTAGTTATTTTTGTTTTTTTTAAACAACAGATGAAGGACCCAACAGCAGCTATCGACTTGCCTAAGAGGCCGTTAGAGCAGACTAACTACACCTCTAACAGCCTATCCCATAATCTACTTGGCTTGCTGTTAATTTCCCACCTTGTCCCAAAACCTCTAACAATCTCCATGTGTAACAATACCACATACAGAACATGCACATGTGTACTGTGCATAGTCTGGAAAGAGTCTGAGGGATCAGTACAGAGGAATGTTCTGAGTTTCAAGACCCTACTATGATCTCCATGATGTGGTCCAGTTCGTTGAGGTCTGACCTGCAGCTCGAGCTGGAGCTGAGGGCTGTTGGCCCGTGAGAGGAAAGGCTCTCCAGCAGATCGTAAGGCCCCATTTTTGGGGCACTCTGCATGCCTGTCAGCACCGTATCGAGGTCATAGTAGGACGGATCCACGTCTGAAAACAGCTCCTCGAGCGCAGGGTCAGGGGGCGGGTGCTTGATCTCAAAAGTCCCAAAAACCTGCTCCCCTGTCCTGGAGTCTGCGCTCAGGTCTCCCTCCTCTCCCTCTGACACACACTCTTCGCTGTCCTCCTCTTCATCCTCCTCGCACTCGCCATCTTCCTCCTCTTCCTCCTCCTCCTCTTCCCAGCAGGGTCCCATGCCAAAGGGACTTGCCAGGTAAGAGGCAGAGGACAGCTGGGGGGAGACGGGCGACAGAGTGGACATGGTGACCTCCGTTTCCACTTCTCCCTCCACCACCTCCTCCGCATGGTATCCTTCCTCAAGACCCACTACCGAGAAAGGCTTTGGGCTCTGGCCGGCTTGAGCTGCTGGGTCTGTCTGCCGGCATAGCACCTCGGTGGCCACCAGGCGGTCTGCGGGACACTGGGCGGCGGCCAGGGCCTGGGTCATTATCTGCCAGGTGCCGTCCTGGGTCATCTCCTCCTGGATCTGCCGCACTGTGTTGGCGATGAGCACCGAACGGCACAGGTTGGGCTCCACCAGCATGTGGCACAGCTGCAACTTGATCAGGGACATGTCAAGCAGCGACTGCCGCTGCAGGCTGTAAGAGGACGTCAGCGTCCGAGTCGCCACAGATGGAGCCACCGGGACCTGGTCGCCACTAGAGACCGACTCCTCTCCAGAATCGGAGAACTTGCGCTTGGTGCCCTTCGGGAACATGTTGTCTCTCTGTGGTGATGGCGAGGAGAAAGAAACACAGTCAGATCCCCAACACTTATCAGAGCATTAACTAATGTATCACACTGACAAATGCACAACATGCCTACTGTTCTGAATTTCACTAACTAAGTTCATAGTTAAAAAAAACAACAATTGCTATATAATTAATTATGTAAATGTGTGATGTAATGAGGCTATGTGGTGTAGTATTTGTGTATGGACATGAGGGAGCTAGGGCTACAATCTGCTCAACAGCAGCTGTGACTTTATAAATAAACTACAGGTTTAAACTCTTCATGGACTACAGTAAACAGTAAATTGTTTGTTGTAGTTTTTTTCTGAAAGTTTGCTATACCTTTCCTGTTGAGAGGCACAGGCAATAGCAATGCAGCTCGGTCCCGGCTGCAACGCTTCAAGTACTTTTGTACGAGCGACAAGCAGCTTTTGTTCAGCACCATTTCTGCCCATTTTAGGCCAGTCTGAGGCAAGACTCCTGCTGGGCGGAACAACCACACTTTTAACAGACCACTGAGCCACCGAAAATAGCATGGTTACCAACTAAATGCAAACGCTGCATCAAAGTAAGCACAGACTAGAGAGACCTTTGTCAGAAAACAAACAGGACTCAAGTTACATGATCAGTGCACGTATTCCTTCCCACTGCCACCTGTGATCAAGAAAATATCCTAATCAATAAGGTGCTTTTAAGGGGTAAAAGTAATAAGAATATGACAAATAGCATTTTAAATATCACAATACAATATACTACCATGAACCACTAACATTTACAAGGGATATCTGGTTTCCGGGTCTACACACACACACACACCACGCTTCAAAAACTAGTAGAACAAGATTTACACTTTCTCTTCACTGAGGGAGGGGGGGAAAAAGTAGAGTCAACTTCCTTATTACACACCGATTGGCACACACAGATGTCTTACAGTAACAAAACAACACTCCTGCCAACGTTAAAGGCCCTTTGACTCCCCGAAATTAGCGGAATGCATGTAAATAGGAGACTGAACTCTGAACAGCAGCCTGTGGCGTTTAATTTTCCTTACAGAAAAACAGTGTTGCAGTGTCCGGCTGTCTCCTTTGTGTAAAAACCTGTTGGCAGGGCGTTTGGGTGAATGATTCCACTTGCTTCAAATGTCTATTTGTGATACATTCCTTTAAACATAATCACAAAAAGTGAAACCATGTTGAATACAATGAAAATAGTATTGATACATGTCGGACTGTAAAAGCATAGCATTAGGGTTTACAGAGTAGAAAGCAAACAGCAAAGAGTTAATTTTACACTTTCCTGTGGAAACCAAAATTTAACTAAATGCATGAAACATTGCCGTTATTGTCACAATGCATTTCCAACAAATCAGTTTTTTTCTTAAAATACCAAGCAACACTAAGCCCTATAATCTGTGCAAATGACATACCATCTTAAAATGAACACACTGTGGCACTCCGGAGTGTTGCAACATTTTATAGCCAAAAACTGGGATGACAAAAACGTTTTAACATTTTGCATTCAACCAACATATTATAAACAAATGAGTGATTTGTAATTGGTTGGGATTGATTGTAAACCATCTCTTCCTTCAACCTTCAATAAGGGGAGTTACTAGTTGTTGTTTTGCTTTTTTACACATGAAAAACTGACATAAAATGATAAACACTGATTAAATTACTGCTACTGTCTTCACCTTATTGATCAGATTAATTATAAAAATCCATACCAAAAAGGAAGTGGATCTAATGTGCACTGAATAGCTTGGGAGCCTTTGCTTTCTTTGAGTCTTGACTTACATAGGAAACAACAATTCCTGACAGACACAATAGGGGGAAAAAAAGTCATTTATGAAAGTGCCTGAAGATCTAAAATACAAAAAGGGTGAGAAAACAATTATGGACATATGTTGTCTTCTTGTGTAGTGCATTTGTGGCTGGCCCCTGTTAAACAAGACACTAGAAAGCAACATCTCCCTAAAGGAAAAACAACAATGTGTAAAAATAGAAAATAAAGTACAACCAGGAAGCCCTACAACCTAAGAGAAAGCACACTGTACAGTGAAGAGAAAACAGTTTGTGACATGACAGATTTTTTTTTATAGGTATGATTGGTTTTTGAACACACTATAGTCAAGCATTTTAGAGTTAAATCCAAAGAATTCTACTTAGAGAATAACTGTTACTGACAAATCCAGAAAGCTAATTGTTGTATGTTGTATATATATGTTCTCTTTATTGTGATAAAGACTCAAATCAGACTGGAAATTATATATATATATATATATATATATATATATATATATAATTATAATTAATACATACATACAACACACACACACACACACACACCACCGTACGTTAAACTTGTCAACACAAACACTCATGACAAACACTGACAAACATAATTTTGCAGTATTTTAATTTATTATTTAAGTTATTGTTATGCACCAAAACACCAAGGCAAAATCTTTGTATGTGAAAACCTACTTTTCAATAAAGCTGATTAATTTACAGCGCTGCAAGCTAAGTTCAAGATTGATATATATATATATATATATATATATATATATATATATATATATATATATATATGCTTTGAAGACATTTTGTCTCTAGATGCTTCATTGTAATGATTGAGATCAAGACCATTTCCAATACACAATCAAGCATTTAAACCTCCACATCCCTGTAATTTTCTCATCAAAAGGGCCTTAATAGTAAAGTTAGTCACACTGTTTCACCAAGATTTAACAGGAAAATGCTGACACATAATGATATTCAAAAAAGTGTCTAGCAGATATCAGGAAATGAGTAATCCAGTGTTAAAAAAAAAAAAAATCAGTGTGTTAAAATGATAGCGAATAGATAGCTATTTAAGACCATGGAAGCCCATTCCCACCAATGTGGAAAAAAAACAACCTTTAAGTCATAATAATGTGTTAGTATCTCAAAATAATCAGAAACTTTTTCAAAATAATGACTAAATACTATCTTATTTTGAGAAACCGAATCCTTCTTTTGAGAAACCAAATCATCATAGTGACATGATTTTTTCACCACATTGGCGCAAATGCGCTTCCATAGCAGTCAGGTACTTGTATTACACACGTATACATATGCCAGACAGCGATACTAGCTACATACAGTGGTAGGTAAAAACATGACTACTAAACTGAGCCCTTGTATTATGCTAGGAGCCTGACGCCAAACAAAATGCAGGCTCGCTTTACGTCAATGGCTCCTAGCATGGCCCATCCCCCACTGCACAGTGAATAACCACCACTTTCACAGCTCAGCGTACAAAATGAATAAATAAACTTACAGCACGGGGGCATTCTTTTTAAACATTTCCCCATTCTTAATATCACATAGCAGTATCAGCCGCCAGTTTAGAGCCATTGGAGTCGTTATACAGAGCGGCTCGGAACTGTTGGCCGTGACTGCCGCATGCTTTGTCTTTTCAGCATCAGAGCTACCGAGCGACAATGAGGCCATTTTGCGCTAGTAGCTAACAGCTAGCCGGCTAGCTATACTACGGATCTGACTTTACGTTTATGAGCTGCCGCTAAGCTAACTATGCTAAGATGTTCCCTGAAACTGGGAAAAAAAACGATACCTCCGTGGAGGTACAAACGATTGGCATTCGTCTCAGTTTGGCCTTCTTTTGACATTTATTACAAAAATGAATGCTAGCAAGCGTACAGCTAATTAGCCAAGAGCTCCCACCCACACATCCTCCGCGGTCCTTCCTCCTTTCTAGCCAAAAACAAGAGTTTTCGCCGTGGCTGGGCTGCTAAGTTCCTAAAAACAACAAACGGTCACCCGGGCAGCTGGTTAAAACGACTATCGCCGGGTGGTTGGGTAACCGTACTCACCTCGTGTTTGTGTTATTTTATTCCCGTCTCGGTCATAGGATCGACGGCAGGGAAGCGGAGATCAGGTTCAGATGAGATCATTCATGCCACGGCTTCAAAAACTGAACTACCTCTGTCCTGCTGCTGCTGCTGCTTCTGCGGAGCGGACGGCAGGAGGAAAAGAAGGGAGGGGGATGGGAGCCGACAAAAGCCAGCCATATGCCTGGGATTCCTCTCTAATGATTTCTCTCTGCTTTTCTCTCCTCCAAATGCTTTAATTTGACAAACAAGTGAACAAGCCTGTGGTTGGCATGAAGTCCTACACTAAAGCAATTTTTTGAGTATTTCTATTGTATGCTACTTAATAATTTTACACTACCTTTATCTCATAACGTTATACTTTTACTTTACACCTCTGTACACATACTATACTTATACTATACTACACCTACTTTTTACATTCAGTTTAATTCATTTGTAATACTGTCTACACAATTTATTTATTTCAAATATATTACTAAGTATTATATGTATTAGTATTAAGTAATATAAGTATATGTATATTATATATACTTATATTACTTATATTTATTTGATGTTTTACCCTATGTCTTAACTTGCACTATGTTTTGTCTTACATTTACATTTTGCTTTTACTTCTGTTATTGTTGTGCACATAACCAATAAGGAGCTAGAACCTACTCCACTCCCACTGATACATTACTGCACTTTATACTTCACTACATGTATCTATAGTTCCTTTTTTCAGACTAAGATGTTTCATGTAGGAAACATATAATAATCGAATACAAGACAATGCATTATTAAAGATGAATCCAGTGGTTCCGAACCTCTTTGGCTTGTGTCCCCACCAAGTGTTTTTCAAAGGGGTCAGGTAACCTTTGGGCTTTGTGAAAAGTTTTCAGATTCATTCATTTAAATTATCACAATATAGAAAATTGTATTTTCACAAAGGTCTTTTTTAAATCTTTAACAGTTCCAAGATAACTTTTCAATTTAAAAATCTAAAACTTATGGAATCTGCAAATATGTTTTATAATAAATTACAACTTGTGTTGTTCTTTCACATAACTAAGACTGAAGGTGTAAAAAAAAAAAAGGCTTCCGTTACGTCAAACTATTTCAAGGGACATGGGGGTCCCTGGTGTATTCTCTATTTTGTAAATGCTCCTTGGCTGAAATAAGATTGTGACCCTATGGTTTACTTGGATCCCTTGTTTGTGAGTTGTTTGCAGTTTCACCAAAGACCCAAATTTGTTTAGTAGAACTGCTTTTTTTCTTCTTCCCTCTCTCATTAATCATCTCATGACCCTTCACATTTATCTTGTGACCCATTGGAGGGGCCCAGATCACCAGGTTTGGAACCTCTGGACTAAACTACTTAACTACATATAGAAGTTAAAACTAAGCTCCACCTGGAGCAGCTAGAACAGAAAAAAAGTGGCTTCCACATTAATGCATCAGTAACAATCTAATGTCATGATAAGTAAATAATGCCAGTCACACTGGCCATTTTCTTTTACTTAACCTGTAATACATGAAGTGTGTTATGCAAATAATACTTTTGAAAGAGGTTTAGTTGTAATGAAGTATTTTTAGATTATTGTATTGGTACTTTTTATTTTGATAAAGGAACTGAGTACTAATTCCACCATTGGCAATATCACACCGTAAAAACACTCCATTATTAAGTTGATAAGTAGTATAGGAAGCTCTGCATTGAAAATATGACTAAAGTAAAAGTATTACTAAGTAAATTATCAAGTAAAGTATTGTTAGCTTAATGTACTTTAAGTATTAAAAGTAGGCTAATGCAGAAAAAATGGCACACAAATGGTTCACAGTCATGAAACCACAATTACAAACCAAAATCTCCATCTTAACAAGTTTTGCTTATTATTGAGTCCCTAAAATCTTATTCTACTAAAACAAAAAAAACTTTCCAGTGGTTTGAGAATATTACAAACTGTTCCCAGTATACATTCAATCAATCCATTTAACTGCACTTATCCACACATTTATCATTCTTTTCTGGAAAAGTGATCCCTCCTCTTTTGCTCTTCCAGAGATTTCTTACATTTTTCCCAAGTTAAAGACTTTTTTTGGGGAGTTGCTCCTTCTACAAATTGCGGGTCAAAGGACAAAGGTTGACGTACGCTGTGCAGATTATAAAGCCCCTTTAGGCAAATTTGTGATGGGCTATATAAATACAATTGACCTGACTTGACTTGACTCAACAAATTTGTACATTTGATGTAATTTGTCTTATTTGAACCTCATTCTGTCTTAATTATACTTACAGAGATTTAGCCAAATGTTTTGGCTTATGATTTGTAATGATTACAGGGTGAATCATGTGGCCACACAACTTTTTATACTTTTCTATGGAGTCAATAACAGTGAATCCTGGATGTTAATAGATTACAAATAGCAGAAAATTAGGAAACACCAAAACACCAAGTGGAAATGCAAAGGGATGTCATTTTGTATATTAATGCAGATGATGTTTTCAAAGCCAGATGTTAACAGGGTCTTAGAATGATGTGTATTCTCCTTTATGTTTAGGTGTCAAAGTTTATCAATTTCAAGTTGAATTAAGTGTCAAAATACACAATGTAAATTATTCCCTTGTCACTGACATATTTAGAAGCTACCTTAAGAGTCTTTCCGTTTCAGTTTCTCTCTCTAATGCCAAGCCTACGACATGTAACACACTTTTAGTCAATTTAGTGTAATTATCAGTAATTATCTATGCTGGTGATGCTGCCATCAAGGTTTTAGTTTCCACCCTTGAAAACTAAATTAATCTGCCTTAATGATGTATTTCAGAACCCTTACAACAGATATTTTTGATATTCTTTGGTAGACTGGTTTGAGCCAAAAAACAGTTGATTAGATTTCTTCACTAATCCGGGACCTAGAGGTACAGTTATTAATCTCCACTCCAAACATGGAAGGAGTGTTGTTTAATTAATTAATGTAACGTATTACATGTAACCTAACAGAAAAAGGCTTTCAGCAGCAGGTGCAAATATAAACTGAGGTAAATGCCACCCCCTAAATCCCACCACCATTCCACACAGGAAGCCTAACTAATAGACTTAAAAACACATGTGGGATTGAAAACATGAAAAAGTACTGCATACCATTTAGTTGATAAAGCAACACAGTCATGGTCCCTCACTGACTTCCCACTTGTAAACACTGTCAAAAAAATAGACTCGTCCAATACAATGTTTTCTCATGGCTACGCGCTGCAGTAACGCAGGAATGAAACAGCCCCGTCCCTTTCATTTGCCTGCCTACACTGTCTCATATGGAAATGATGTGGAATGTGTTTACTGTGCGCCATGGAAATGCTCTTGCCATGTCATTAGGGATGCAACTGACAAGCCTTTTCCTAGTCGATCAATTGTTTAGTCTCCACTCATTTGTGAAGGTGGAGCCAGGATTTTTTGGTTTGTCCTAGTTGCTGATTCTTTTTCTAATGATCGATTAATTGATTAACTGATAAATCGTTAGCATGACTACACATGATTTACAAAGCCACCCAAATCTATTTGATCAAAGCCTAGATTAGAATTAGCTTCATAGAAGAGAAAATAGGGGGGGATAAAATAGAACTTTATTCAACGCCAGGGAAATTTTTTCTAGTAAAAAGTAAGATAAATTGCAAATATAAAATATCAATAAAGGTGCCAGTACAAGAATTTTACACACACACACACACACACACATATATATATATATACATATATGTACATATATACAGTATGTACATATACATATATATGTGTATATATATGTGTATATATACATATACAGTATCTGTCTGTATATATATATATATATATATGTATATATATATA
>NC_045741.1:3927529-3931164 GCF_008692095.1 Etheostoma spectabile | reverse complement strand
TATATATATATATATATATATATGTATACAGTATATACATGCCAAAAAATCTAAACAAGGTTAACGGTAAGGATCTAGTGGTGGAATGTAACTCTTCCACCACTTCCACTTTATGCTATACTTGTTATCTACTACTTTTGTAGGCAAATATAGTACTTTTTACTTCTCTACATGTATTTGACAACTGTAGTTACTTCAGATTGTTAATACAAAATAGACATCAACTAATACAATACAAAACACCAATACATTATACATAGTTATAGGTTAAGCTACCGAGTAGTAAATAAAGTAATTGAAATCAGGCCCAACTTTACCAGCTGCAACATTAAGGCCAGGGTTGGTAACATTTTCCAATATACACTTTATTATTTATTGTTTGAAATGGTCTTTACACCGTGACAGCAATAAATAACATATGGGCTCTGAAAAAAAGATTTATGAACCAATGAAATTGTACCTTACCCTCCGGTGTACGAGCCTGAGCTCAGTCACCAGAGTTGCTGCAAGTCTGCATTTTAATTTGAACTTTTAACAAGAATTTGGTGCCCCCTCCCCATACTGTAACTCTGAGGATCCCCTGTTTAAGAGCTGTGCATTAATGCATCAATTAATTATAATCCAGTAAATATAATTTATATTATTCTAAAAATGGGCCATTTTGCATGAGTACTTTTACTTTTGGTAGACTTTAGTGCTAGTACTATATTTCTTTTACCTAAGTATGATTTTAAATGCAGGACTAATAATAATAAATTCTCAAATCTAATACAACAAGGTCCAGGGTGCTCAGGAAGTCCAGTCAGATGATTGAAAGTGCTCCTTGGGGGTCAGGAATTCAGTTAAGTATAGAAAAAGGAAATCTAAGGCCCTTTTCTTCAAAATGATTTAAAAGCCTTTATTTTACTGGCTATTCCATAACAGAAAATTTAAAAGACATAGACAGCCCACGTGTAGACAGCCTTCCCTGAAGAAGGCGGACCTTTCTATTATGAAATAGCCAGTAAAATAAAGGCTTTTTAAATCATTTTGAAGAAGAGTGCCTTGGATTTCCTTTTTTCTATCTCTAATCTACTAGTTTGGCCATGAATTAGCTGCAGCCTTGAGGCTTCGACGATTTTGTTTTGACAGGCAATAGGAACGCTGAAAGCATATTATGATTTTTTTTAGCAATAATTTCAACGCACTAAGAAAAAACGAGGGTATTTTACTGATAAAAATCATACAACACTTCTCATCTGTTTTTTAACCCAAGTTTTCTTTCTTTCCAGAAGTCGGAAGTATTCTTCAGAAAATACTTCCGGCAGGGGGAACTTATTTTACTTCGCGCTTCCAGCGGTTTCGAGCAATTTCTGTGCACGGCGGATAAACGCAGGAGCACCGCGAGATACAGCGGCAGTCCAGAGTCTTCTAGAAACAACGTGCACCGGGGACAGGCACCAGCAAACAAACCCGCTCTCTCCGCACAACCTGACACATTAAAACTCTGGACTAAACATGGCTAAATGGGGAGAAGGGGACCCTCGTTGGATTGTGGAGGAGAGAGCCGATGCGACTAATGTCAACAACTGGCATTGGTGAGCTATAAAGACAGGATACTGACTACTAGCTAGCCTGCTAATGCTAAATGTCAAGCTACAGCTGCTATCTTTGTCCCATATGCAGATATGTTAGTGTCATTCAATTATCCACAGGCAGCCCTGGCTGTATAATGTAGACAATATTAAAGTAATGAATCACATTTGACGGATTTAACCGAGCTAACGTTACCCTTAGCTACCGTTTTCAAGTTAGCCTCGCTTGTAACTAGCTAGCTAAGCTATTGTAGCTTCTAATGCATGTATGGAGCCCTCGGTGGTGGTTGACAACATTTTCTAACGCGCAGTTTAGTGTAAGTATATGGTTAAACATCTTCTGACAGTGATTTCTATCTCGTTGTGAACGAAGTAGTATTATTTAGGTGGCCATACATAAACGGTTAAAAGCAGCTGAATAAATAATGAACTGTATGCTGCTATATTTAGTAACATCATTCGGTTTAGAAATGTCATTCTTCACCTGACACATCTAAGTAGTTGTTCCAGGACCCAAAGGGACTCGTGATGTTATTGTCATGATTAAATTCCTATACAGTATATGTAATCAAAAGAACTCCCATTTTGTCTGTTATGTCAAGTTAGTGTTGCTTTTTAAGAGATCAAAAACATCTTCGTTTCCCAAAATGCAGCTTTGCTAGTTAGCTGTGGAAGTGAGGGAAGACATTTCGGAGCTCCAAAGGCCTCCTGCGACTCATAAATTAAATTTGCTACTGGACTCTAAAATGGCACTTCTGAGATAAAGCTTTGTATAGTCGTCTTTGGAGTTTGAACATACCACTTAATGTTTTAAACCAGTTAAGTTTGAGTTACTGTGTGCATATTAATGCAGTTTTCCCACACTTTATCATACAATGTTAAACTGTTGTCTGAGTTGTTTCTGGCTTCCATGCAGCTGTAAGTATTATATTAAGTCAGCTCAGTATAAAAATTACCTTTTTAGCTTGAGATAGACATTTCATCATATGACGTCATGTCTGCATGTATGTTTTGTCAGACTTTTGTTGTGATTGTGTAGTAATACAGTAAAGCCTCCATGGAACTACTCTTTTAGCTGGAATGTAACTGAGGTATAGTGAACCATCTGAGGCAAGTTTGAAGCTGATTATATTTATATATATTTTTTCCCAAGTATCTCATTTATATTCTGTGTTGTGCGACTAATATACGTTTGCTGCTGTAACACCGTAATTTCCCATTTTTCTTGGGATCAATAAATATCTATATCTATCACAATATTGAATTGGTCGGTAGTATACTTATGTCAAAAGTTTTGTATCTTCAGAAAAGTAGTATATTATACAAACTAGGGCTGCAACTAACGATTATTTTCACTGACTACTTATCTGTATTTGATTAATCTATTAGTTTGGTCTAAAATGTCAAATTTAAAAATAGTGGATCAGTGTTTCCCCAAAGCCCAAGATGACGTCCTCAAATGTCTTTTGTCCACAACTCAAAGATATTCAGTTTACTGTCACAGGACAGAAGAATCTGGGTTTATAGAATTATGATCAGTTTAACAAAAAGTTGGCGATTAATTTACTAAACGATTATTCTTAGCGGCGCTAATACAGACAAAGGAGATGCAGATTTGTTTACTCATCTTGGATGTGCTCACTTTGCAGGACTGAGCGCGATGCAACAACCTGGTCGTCTGACAAATTAAAATTCCTGCTCCTCGGTCTGGGCGTGGAGAACGAAGAGGGGAGTTGTGAGGTGACCGAAGTCACCAAGGTGGAAGGAGAGGCCTCCATTAACAACCGCAAGGGGAAACTTATTTTCTTTTATGAATGGAACCTGAAAGCTACCTGGACCGGTGAGTAAAAGACTAAGGCTACTGTAGAGAGAGAGAGAGGCATGGGTCTGCCAACAGTGGTGGTGACGGTTTGCTGCATGATGAATATATAGGAAATTCATAACCTCCATACTGCAGATTAGTTCCTGTAATGGCCAATTTTATATTCAGTCAATACTTAAAATTAAAAAAAGGACAGTAACTCAACAGCTTAATTAAAAAAAAAAAAAAGTTTGAATCTG
>NC_045741.1:3917235-3927519 GCF_008692095.1 Etheostoma spectabile | reverse complement strand
CCCCCACATTTCAAAGGCTCATTTGCAGAAGCCCGTGGAGGAGGGTGGTTTAGTCCTCCCTGTCTTTCAACATCACTGCTGGGCCTGTAATGCCTGAGTTTTCTGGAATCAGTCTTCGGCTGGGGGCGGAGGGGAGTTCGGGCTTGCTCCCAGGTGGCCTTTGATTGAACGTTGTAATGCGGCATGACTTATTGGTGCCTCCTTTTCAGCAATTTAATTTTTTAAATCCCAATAAAATAACTATACAACAAAAAAAAAATCTCAACCCGCTAGGTTTGGGCTGGTGTAAAAACTATCAAACTGGTATGTCATAAATTGGACTGGTTCACTGACTTGTACCACTAGGTGTTGCACAAGTGCAACTTGTCTCAACCACTCAGACTGATGAGAGAACCCATAAGAATTTAGCAACTCTAGTCCATGTGGTGGTAGTAATGCACCTCTAACCCATGACTTTTTTACCTGCAGTGACAAAACCTCCTTGGTTTAGATACTTCTGAAAAATATTTTCTCATTCAAAGAACATAAAACGGTCACGACAAAACCGCTTGTTTATTACCTAGGACATATGGTCATAGTTTTTATAAATTATTATTAACTTCCCTCAACTTCATCAAATAGTTGCGTAAATGTGTCTCGTTGTACATGCATTTGCCATCTTATGGGCATAATGTGCAAAAAAAATATTCAAATTGATTGATCTGACAAACGGAAAAAATGATAAAGGCCTTCTGTGTGCGCTGTGTCGTTTGTTTGCTTTCCTCACCACTGTTTTCAAGCTGAACAGGATTGGCTGGTTAGCTGTCGCTTATTATATTGTCCCAAAAAAAAGGCTGTTGAGGGGCATTGAAGGCCGTTGCGTAGCGACAGCACGGGACACAACGCAAAAACTAGGGCGGCAGCCCAGCTTGGACCCACAGTTGCCTATGTGTGACAAGACCTTAATGCTAGACTTGAGCTCATTCACTGGTTGCACTTGTAAATGTAAATGGGTTTTTATATAGCGCTTCTAACAACAACTCAAAGCGCTTTTCCATAGTACAGGAGGCATTCACCATTCGTACCGTAGGTGCCACCTGCTCATCAAATAAACACACAAACACACATTTACTTTGATGGCGCAGCATCAGGGGCAACTTGGGGTTGAGTCTTTCCCAAAGACACTATGACTGGGGTCAAACCACCAACCTTCTAATTGGCAGGCAACCGCTCTACCACGGAACCACTACGGCCCCTCGCCCCCACTTCTTCAAGACTAAACTGAAAAGAGTCTTCCCTCCTTCCCTCGTTTCTGTCACCTGTGATAAATATATGTCAGCTGACAGAACTCCTAGGTGACTGTTCTGGTCCTGAGCTCAAGGGTTTTCAGGTCAACATTTTAATTTGTACAGTGTTGTGTATATAACAGACAACTGGCTCCTATTTGGGGTCTTTTCATAGAACACAGTTAATTGTCTTGGTAATAATTGTGATTAACAATATTATTGTTTCTTTCAGTCAACCTTTAAAAATACTTATTAGTCTTTTCTAACAAATTACTGTTTAAAATGAATACCAGGATACATATTATATTACTATTGTGGTAAAACATTTGTCTTCATCAATAAAAAAAAAAGCATCAATCATTAACCAAAAAGCAGACAGTGTTGAATTTCTCTGGCTTGAGGCAGTTTCAGTCCCGTTTGTTTGGAGTTACTATAACAACCGGTGACAGCTGCTGCTAGCACAGCTTTAGCTTAACAGCCCGACCTATAATCCCTTTATATAATTACAATTTGCCACATCTAAACCAAATCAACAATTACCATCAACAGTCATACTCCTTAGTACTTTGGCAAATGTTAGCTGACAAGTTCTTTACAGATTACATAAAGAAGAGCACAAATCCCCAGGGAACTACGCTAGCATAATGAATAGCGGCCATTTTGGCTACAGCATTCTACAACATTCTGGATCATCTCATCTAATAAATTGACATTATTTACATCACATCATTTCTTTTCTTTGAATTGAGTGAGTGCTGGCTGTTTTGATTTTTGTTCTTTGTTAAAAATTGCATAAATAGAAATGCTGAATGAAGAGACCTTGACGCATGCATTCTCCTTATTTTCCCAGGAGAGTCAAAAGCAGGAGTCAAATATACAGGAACCATTGAAGTTCCGAACCTTTCTGACGAGAACGACATGGAGGATCTTGATGTAAGTTTCACCAAAGAACTTGAGTGTAATGTTTCCAATGCACCGAGTGGTGTAGGATCGGTGTGATGATGCCCGTCCTGTGATCTTTGGCCAGATTTCTGTATCGTTGAATAAAGATGAACCTGAAACGCCACTGACCAACCTCATGAAGACAAAAGGGGCTGAGAAAATCCGCGAGGCCCTGGGAAGCTATGTTGGCTTCTTAAAAACTGGTGAGTACAACTAGTCTCCATCTCTCAGGCACCAATCAGCAATAATACCGGAAACAAAAGCATCAGTTCTCAGTCTCAAATTGATGGTCACGTCTTTTTGGTCATTACGGTGTTTACCTGTAATTTAAATGATTGGAAATTGCAATGTGGCCTTTCAACAAAGTCTTGATGGGTCATTTTTAAGATTTAGCATTTACAAAGATAAGCCTGTAAAGTATTTTAATGAGTTAAAAAGTGATCTGTGGAAAGTAACAGATACAAAAAAAAAAAAAACTACAGTGTCCCTTGGATTGTTATAAAAAAGCGTCTTGCGGGGCGTCCAGATCGCGGTTTTCTTTTTAGGAACTGACACAACAATTGAAATGGGCATTATTGTTGAACATGTAACTTTTCTAAAAATGTTGTCACTTTTTGAATCCTTAATATTTATCCAATGAAGAGTTCTAGAATTCAATTATTTTGTATATGTTTGGATTGGAATTCCTTTTTTTGTTTAGCTGTGTTTGGTGATGAAGAAGAGTTTGTGCTCTTTTGTTTTATTTTCTATTGCAGAGTTCACACAGGGAATGATCCTGCCTACAGCCAACGGTGTGGCCAAGGTGCCGTCCACATCGCAGTCCAAGGCCAAGCAGGACAAAACTCGGGTTTGTCACTAATACAAATCCTCTCCAGCCACCAGCTATTTGACATTTTCAAACAAAGCCCTTGTCCCCAAATTACCTTATTAACTGGAACCCAATTGTCAGTTATGAACTATCAGTGTTTCCCTGGCAGCAGGGATCTTCTCTCACCAGACGTGTGTTCTTGTTGTGTGGAACAGATTTCCTCCTCAGGGAGCACAACTGCTCCAGTCAACACCGGCGTCAAGATCCCCACCTGTAAGTTCAGCATCAAGGAGAAGTTCCTCACCTCGCCGCCGGAGCTCTACCGGGTCTTCCTCAACCAGGAGGTGAGCATCGCCGGTCTATCCTCTGGATCTGCAGCTAAAAGAACTCGCAAACAAATACACATTCAGGGTTTCTCCTGAACCAGAATGGGCCTTTGGGGGACACACATACTGTATCAAGAGTGGGTCCTCCCCCAGGAAATTTTAAGCGAAAGGCTTCATCAGGAAATTTAATTCTGATATATTCTGATACCAATTTATGGTGGAAACATCTGTATTTACCAAATTCAGGAGGCAGGGGACATGCCTCCTGGAAAAAAAAATACAAATTCATGTGGAATTTCACATCAGGGACCTGGGGCCCCGGTCAATTCAATTTTATTTATAGTATCAATTTATAACGAGTTATCTTGAGACACTTCAGAGATAGAGTAGGTCTAGACCACGCTCTATAAACTAAAAGACTCAACAATTCTAGTTCAGAGAGAAAGTATTTAGTGCAACAGTGGTGAGGAAAAACTGCTTTTAGGAAGAAACCTGGGACAGACCCAGGCTCTTGGTAGGCGGAGTCTGGCTGTGCCGGTGGGGGGGGTGATGAACCGTGACAATAACACACACAGTAAAACACAACGGAACAGTGACTAGAAATAGTTTAAACGCCGTCTAAAATTCCTCTATGCAGGAAGAACCCTGACATTGTTTAGGTCACATAGGTGTATGACTTCTTCCAATTAATATCTGAAGGGTTTTCTGTCCCTCTGCAGATGGTCCAGGCGTTCACGCACGCCCCAGCTTCAGTGGAAGGAGAGCGGGGGGGAAAGTTTCGCCTGCTAGAAGGAAATGTTTTCGGTGAATTCACAGAGCTGGTAAGATGGACATGGAAGATGGACATGGAACCCCTTTTTAAACCATAACACAATATGGACAAATATGAAGGTTTTTGTACATCATCATTTTGTTGTGCTCTATTCTTCCACATTACCTTCAAATGAAAAGAGTCCTCTCTCCAACAGGTACCTGATGAGAAAATAGTTATGAAGTGGAGGTATAACAACTGGCCCTGTGGTATGTTTGTTTATACATATTCATTTTTTTTAAATATTTAAAGTCACACAAATGTATGTGGCTGGCTGCCATAAGAAATACATTTGACTTAAATTATAAGTCCAGCCATTCAAACACACTTAACTTCCCCAAAGAAAACTGTAAATATATATCAGTTAGTAAAATGTAACTGGAAACCGCGCTAAAAATGTTGCCGATAACATTTACAGTTATTACGGACATTTATCGGCCCTCTAAGGGACTAAGTCTGAAGCATGGGCATATTTTGGTTATTATAAGAATGCTGAAGGACAGTTGACTGAAGATAGTTCTCCTGTCTGGAGAAAGGTTGTTGCTAAAGGCATTGAACACACTTTTAAAAATACCGCAATATTACCGAAGACTGATCATTTTGGTCACTAGAACCGTGAGGTTACACTTTCATACCGTTACATGTCTTTTTCCTTCATTTAACACAACTTAAAATCTGATTTAATAGACAATATAAGAACACTATCTTAATGTTCATTTGATATGCAATTTCATCATGCCTTTGTTATACAAGTTTATAATTTGAGAAAAGTAATGGGTATATTAATTTACAACTCTAAATCAACCGTCCATCTGTACCTCGGCAGATTACTGAATAACACATGTCTTAACCTGCAGTCATATTAACCCACGGCCCATTAATGGGAAATTGCAGAACAAAATGTATAATGAATTGTTACCTGTTTGGGTTTATTTACCAATAAGGTTTATGGCATAACGTTCTGTGCTGCGTCAGACTGACGGTAACGTGTGATTGTTGGTGCTCCACAGAGCATTACGCAACAATCACCATGACGTTCCTGGACCGGAACAGCGAGACGGAGCTGAAGGTGGAGTGTCGAGGCGTCCCGGACAACGAGGAGGAGCGGACGAAAGAGGGCTGGAAGAGATACTACTTTGAAGCTATTAAACAGACATTTGGCTACGGAGCGCGACTCTACTGAAGACGGTTCACTGTAGTTTGTGGTTTTCATCCGTTTTGACATTTTTAAACTTCTTGTTCTTCGATCTCTCTGGCACACGATGTCCCATAAAGTCTAGCACGAGTTCATGATAGAGACGATAAGTGGGGCCATTTGTCACCCGTCTGTGTAAATGTTATCATTTTTCATCATATTTAAATCTAGATTCCCCCCGGCAGTATTTGGGTCAGTTGTTCACAGGAGTGGAAATGGACTGTGCCTTTGGGACTCGGGAGGGAAAAGGATCTCATAAAGCAAAGAAGAGTCTATTGAACCACTAATGCAAATTGGCCTCCACTTCTATAAATATGTAATTAATGCAAGAGTTCAGACACATGTTGGCTTTTTGGTTATTTTAAAATTATTGCTTTGAAAAGGATTTTTTTTGTACTCGTTTGTTTTACTCTTCAAGTGTAACTGTAGTGAAGATGCATGTTTAATTTCAAACTGCCAGACCGAGGAATGACTACCGGATATGAACTGTACTCGTAAAGTCTGTCACTTAGAGCTAAGCAGTGATGTTCTCTCGTTGTTTAATTGAGACTCGATGCTCAGAACGAGCCCGCCGTCTGTCAGGAAGATGAGATCCGCTCGGACCATCAGCAGGAACCTCGGCGCGAGTGTTTGTTGAAATGAAAATGGATGTTTCAATTCCTCATGCAGCCAGCTAGCGTAGTAACTCGAGACGCTTTGCTAGATTTGGCTTCAAAATGTAGATTTTTCAGTAAAAGTTTTCAGAACAAAATGCATCTATTTATTCATTTTCATCCCTTCACCATGTAAAAAGATTAGTTTATTGGAATAAACCAATCCCTGTATGCTCTTGATTTGTTTGTATTGCTGTGAGCACGTCTTTGAACAGGAATTCACAGAAGCTGAAATTAAATTATTTATTTACAATTTGATTTCATATGCAATAGGTTTACTGTCTTTAAAACGTTGAACACTCCGAACAAGCCCTTAGTTTAGTTTGAATGGCAACCTGGGATTTAGTTCTCTATTACTATCAAAATTGTAAAAATTTGACCAGAGCCTTACATAACGTTCCTTTCAACTAATGAAGAAGACAAATGTAAAAGTCTGAAGCGATTTAAATTGCACATTTTAAGTTCATTATACTTACAGAGCATTCAAATACTGCTACAAAGGACATGGGCTTCTCTACAACATGTCTTCTTTTTTCAAAATGAAATTAAAAAAACTTTCAGCCAAAGGTCTAACATAACTTAAACACACAAATAAAATGTTTTTTTTTTATAATAATTGTGACCTGGACCAGCAAAGTTAAAATTAAGAGAAAAATGGAAAAAAAAAAAAAAAAAAAAAAAAGGTGCCATGATGAAATGATTTGCTGCAGTCAGGGCACAGCTCCGTCCTCCATTCACTCAAAGGCAGATGAAGAGCTCCGACTCCTGTCATAAAAAAACTCATAATTCACATCTTTTGCTTATTTGTCATCTACTCTTTCCTCAAACTTAATGTACACAAGAACATGGCCTTTCCTCTGGCTGCAAAGAACAAACCCCAGGTTAGGTGAGAATCTAAGAATAGGCTTGGTTATCTGGAGTGGAATGAACATTACAGCCTCATGGGGTCGCTATGGTAACATATCCTTTAAGCCTTGTTGGGTGAGATTGGGTACTGATGGGTGCTAAAAACAAGCTGAAGGTGGTGTTGTATCTACTGTAAGGAGATAAAAACAACCTGAATGGGAGTTGAGGTGTTGTCAGACGTAGACTACGTACCCCGGAGCTGGAGTCGTTGTCCAGGGAGTCGAGGCTCCGTCGAGGCGCCGCTTCAACCACGTCGGCCTTCTTCTTAACGGATACGTCGTGCCAGTTGGTCCTGAAAGATGTGACAACAAGTATCCTTTCAGTAATGAAACATTCTCTGATTCCAGCTCCTAACATCTGAGGATTGGCTGCCTTTTCACCTCCGCACACACCCGCGCGCGCACACACACACACACACACACACACACACACACACACACACACACACACAGTTCTTCCTGTGCAGGTGTAAAAAGCATACAGAGGATCACTGCTTTTTCGTTGTCATACATGAATGGTAATTTAATCTTTCTAAGTCTTGGACAAGCAATTCATAAACCAAGCATTTCTTTGACTGATTGTGAAATGAATCTATAGATTAATTGATAATAAACACAAACATTGCAGCCTTGATATAGATATACTGCAGCCGCAAGAGAAAAATTATTTTATTGGAACTGTACTTTTCTTTAATGCTTTTCAAAGTGCTGTTGAGCAATCTTCGGGTCTCTACCTGTACATCGGCCACATGCTCATCCCTCTTTTGTCCTTCTGGCTTGCCTTAGCTGCGGCTTGCTCCGCCCGGTCCCTGAGGAAGTGGAAGTGCTCCTCCGACTCGATGCACTGCTTCCTACGGAGAACACAACAGAATACAGTCACCGTCCTCTCTTCATACACTTCAGTAAAACATCTTTTAAATGGAAGAAAAATGGAAACAAATGGAAAAGTTATTACATTCACAAAAATGTGTCCAAACATGCTAAATGCATTTAGGGTTTGTAGTGTGTTCATGCTAACAACAAAGCCAAAGGTAAGGATATGCAGTATTAATTTGTTTCATTTTTCAAATCAAACGGTGGAAGATGGAAGAAAATACCCAAATGAGTGGTACATTTTGAGAAAGTCTTTGGTTTCTGGGAGTTGAAGTCACATTTCTTGAATACATATTGCCAAAAATCACTATACTATGAAGAGAAGTATGTACTGTGAAGTGTGAGTTTGGCATACAGTCAGTGAATGCATCGCAGCTGATTTAGTCTGGTTTCTTATCCCTACAGATACAGTATACTGACATATACTGCATATCTAATATCCAAAGGGGGGGAGGGGTGTCATCCCCCATCTCTCTCCCCCTTTCGTGTGTATCTGCTGTCACTTTAAAGGGAAAATCCCCCAAAAAATACAAAGCAGGAAGAAAAGAATCCTAATTTCTTCCTTAAAAAAAGATCCTTGTTTGGTACAGATCCTCGCTAAAAACTACACTATAATGATTATTTATTTTTTATTTGTTTCAATGAAAATAATAAAAAGAAAAAGTACCATTCCCTCCAATTATACGAATTATATTGCAATCACAATACCAGTCAACATAATCACAATTAGACATTTTCCTCTACTGTGACTCCTCCAGTCCTGTATAAAGCAAACAGGCTAAAGCTGTTGATGATATGAAATATGTCCCGATTAGGTGTCCAGCGTCATGGGGACTTCTACGCCTACGGCGTACTCACATGTGAGAGACGGACACGACGGCGCTGAGCTCCCCCCGAGTTATCACACAGATCTTGGTGAGCAGAGACTTGAGGAAGATTTCCAGCGCTCGAGCTGATCTCTGCAGTTCAGGACTTTCCAGACATGGACACCTGACCTTTTCTACACTGATAATAATACACAGTAATGGTAAGGCGAAACAGTGCATACTTTGAGATATCGGAGGGTATTAACACATGTTTAAATATAGGACTGAATGTTTGAAATATTTCAGTTCCATTGCCGATTACATGTCTGCGTTTCAGAACCTAAAACACTAAAAACAGGAAGAAAAAAAAGTCATTTCTCCGTGGTGGAAGAAGTTTTACTGCTGCAAAACAGATGAATGGAAGTGGAATTAACACACACACACACACACCCACACACACACATATACACAGTTATTCCTGTGCAGGTGTAAGAAGGATACAGATGATCACAGGAACCGCCATCGCAATCCTCCCCACCTCTGTGTCCTTCTGCATGATCTTTTTGATGCGACCCTGGGAGCAAAAACCACATTCAGAAGCATCCGGAGAAATGTAAACTGCTGCCTTCATATGCTCCTCGTTAACCTCTGCTCCCTAGAAATGGGTTGAAGTTGAAACGGCTGCTGTTTTATTAAATGCTTCAATTGTCACATCTATTCATTGTGGTAGCATGTGACCCCTATGATTGTACCCATCTCTATTTACGTCACACAAAATGAGTTATTCACCAAAATAATTTATACCTTAATCTGTTTATTATGCTGCTGGTCTATGTGGTTTTTTCTTTTTCTTTTTTTTTAAAGTTTTTTTTCTTTTTCTTATTTTGTTTTTTTAGGTTTTATTTATTTTATTAATTCATTTGTACACCAGAATTAGCCAAAAGGCTTTTTTTTTCATCCGTTGTCCCTGGACAGATCTTAAAATTGTGTCCCTAAAAAGCAACAACAATAAGAAGATTACAGTCAACAATACAAATATAAAAAGTATCAAAGGTTATGTTATGATATATATAAATATCCCGAGTTTAACCCGGGTATTATGAAAAATGACGGTGGACAGTCATAGATAATTCCTCAGGTTTCCGACAGTCCCTAAAGCAGCAGGTGTTCCCCAAGCTCCATGCTACATGAGCGCAGCTAACCGTTAGCTTATTTGATTTTTTCTTTACTTTTAAACTGTTTTAATTCACTAAAACAAAGCGTCTACTTACAGGAGGGAACCGTACATTATATTTTCTTTTCTGTCCGGGCATTTCACTCGCTTTAATCCGCGCGGTTCGTTCACATTTTTCATATTTTTATCGCAAACTGCCGCTGAGTCCATTTGTTTACCTTCAGCAGGAAAAAAAACAAAAAACAAAACAGACCTGACGTCGACCCTGCGTGACCCCGCTCATGACGTCATGACCTCGCACTTTCCATTTATAGTTCTTAAAAAATAATAATAATAATTTTAAAATCCACATCATATTTAAAGTTTGAAGAAAGGCCATTTTCTCTTGTATTTTAAATCTAATTTAAAATGAAATTTGAAATAAAATTTAAAATAAAATTTGAAATCTAATTCAAAATAAAATTTAAAATCTAATTCAAAATACAATTTGAAATCTAATTTAAAATTAAATTTGAAATCTAATTTA
>NC_045741.1:3916698-3917225 GCF_008692095.1 Etheostoma spectabile | reverse complement strand
TTTGAAATCTAATTTAAAATTAAATTTGAAATCTAATTTAAAATACCTGAAATGAATCTCCAATAATTAAAGGTCCACTCGTAAGCTTTTTACATAGGCTATGTTTGAATAATTATTTTCTTATTTTAAAATTATTATTATTATCAGCCGATGAGAAGCAGTAAACAAAGCTGTTTTTAAAGATGGGATCTTGTTTAATTTCTAATTAAAAAAAGATAGATAGATAATAAGAAAGTTTAGCTCTTCTAAAATAAGACATGAACATGATTGACACTTGACTTGGTGTTTTTGTTCTAATATTAGACTTGAAACTGACTCAATCAAAGCTTCTTTTTACCTGTCTTATTGGTCCAGGGATTTACAAAGTCGTGTTTTAGATGCGATCATTTCCTGAGTCAAAGGATTAAAGAGCATCTAGACAACATCTAACATTTGGGGGGCACTGTGATTATCACAGAACGCTGCGTGGCCAGTTGAGGAGTTGTATTCAATCTGAGCACGGATATTGACTCATATTACTCGTATAA
>NC_045741.1:3909979-3916688 GCF_008692095.1 Etheostoma spectabile | reverse complement strand
TGTACTCGGCAAAAGTGCTTTATCCGTACCGGATACTCGTTTCAGCTGGATACTCCGATCACCCCTAGTAGAAACCATTAGAAACCATCACAGCATATAGTAGAAACCATTAGAAACCATCACAGTATATAGTAGAAACCATTAGAAACCATCACAGTATATGGTAGAAACCATTAGAAACCATCACAGTATATAGTAGAAACCATTAGAAACCATCACAGCATATAGTAGAAACCATTAGAAACCATCACAGTATATAGTAGAAACCATTAGAAACCATCACAGTATATGGTAGAAACCATTAGAAACCATCACAGTATATAGTAGAAACCATTAGAAACCATCACAGCTTATAGTAGAAACCATTAGAACCATCACGTATATGTAGAAACCCTTAAAACCATCACAGCTTATAGTGAAACCATTAGAAACCATCACAGCTTATAGTAAAACCAAGAAACCATCACAGCTTATAGTAGACACCATTAGAAACCATCACAGCTTATAGTAAGAACCATTAGAAACCATCACAGCTATATTAGAAACCATTAGAACCATCGCAGCTTATAGTGAAAACCATTAGAAACCATCACAGCTTATAGTAGAACCATTAGAACCATCGCAGCTTATGTAAAACCATTAGAAACCACACAGCTTACAGTGAAAACCATTAGAAACCATCACAGCTTCCAGTGGAAACCATTAGAACCCTCACATTTACAGTGAAAACCATTAGAAACCATCACAGCTTATAGTAAAACCCTTAGAACCATACAGCTTATAGTAGAAACCATTAGAAACCATCACAGCTTAAGTGGAAACCATTAGAAACCATCACGCTTATAGTGGAACCATTGAAACCATCACAGCTTATAGTGAAACCATTAGAACCATCACAGCTTATTGGAAACCATTAGAAACCACACAGCTGTATAGTGAAACCATTAGAAACCATCACAGCTTATAGTAGAACCATTAGAAACCATCACAGTATATAAACCTTAGAACCATCCAGCTTATAGTGAAACCATTAGAACCATCAAGCTTATGTGAAACCTTAGAACCCATCACAGCTTATAGTAACCATCACAGCTTATAGTAGAAACCATTAAACCCATCACAGCTTATAGTAGAAACCATATAACCATCACAGCTTAGTATAAAACCATTAGAAACTCACAGCTGATAGTAGAGACCATTAGAAACCATCACAGTATATAAGAACCATTAGAACCATCGCAGCTTATAGTGAAAACCATTAGAAACCATCCCAGCTTATAGTAGAAACCATTAGAAACCATCGCAGCTTATTGAAAACCATTAGAAAACCTCACAGCTTACAGTGAAAACCATAGAACCATCACGCTTACAGGGAACATTAGAACCCCACAGTTCAGTGAAAACCATAAAAACCATCACAGCTTATAGTAAACCTTAGAAACCATCACACTTATGTAGAAACCATTAGAACCCATCACAGCTTATAGTGAAACCATTAGAAACATCACCTTATAGTGGAAACCATTAGAAACCATCCGCTTTAGTAGTGGAAACCATTAGAAACCATCACAGCTTATAGTAGAAACCATTAGAAACCATCACAGCTTATAGTGAAACCATAGAAACCATCACAGCTATAGTAGAAACCATTGAAACCACACAGTATACGTAGAAACCATTAAAACCTCACAGCTTATATAGAAACCATTAGAAACCATCACAGCTTATAGTGAAACCATTAGAAACCATCACAGCTTATAGTAAGAAACCATCACAGCTTAGTAGTAGAAACCATTAGAAACCATCACAGCTTATAGTAGAAACTATAAACCATCACAGTCTTATAGTAGAAACCATAGAAACCATCACAGCGATATTGAGGACCATTAGAAACCATCACAGTATATAGTAGAAACCATTAGAAACCATCACAGCTTATAGTAGAAACCATTAGAAACCTCACAGTATATTAGAAACCATTAGAAACCATCACACTATAGTGAAACCATTGAAACCATCACAGCTTATAGTAGAAACCATTAGAAACCATCACAGCTGATAGTATAACCATTAGAAACCATCACAGCTTATATTAAACCATTAGAAACCATCACAGTATTATAGTAAACCATTAGAAACCATCACAGCTTATAGTAAAACAACCATTAGAAACCATCACAGCTAAGTAGAAACCATTAGAAACCCATCACAGCTTATAGTAGAAACCATTAGAACCATCACAGCTTATAGTAGAAACCTTAGAAACCATCACAGCTTATAGTAAAACATTAGAAACCTCACAGCTTATAGTAAAACCTTAGAAACCATCACAGCTTATAGTAGACCCATAGAAACCATCACAGCTTATGTAGACACATTGAAACCATCAGCTTATAGTAGAAACCATTAGAAACCATCGCAGCTTATAGTGAAACCATTAGAAACCATCACAGCTTACAGTGAAAACCTTTTGAAACCATCACAGCTTACAGTGGAAACCATTAGAAACCATCACAGCTTATAGTAGAAACCATTAGAAACCATCACAGCTTATAGTGGAAACCATAGAAACCATCACAGCTTATAGTGGAAACCATTGAAACCATCACAGCTTATAGTGAAATCATTAGAAACCATCACAGCTTATAGTAGAAACCATTAAACCATCACAGCTATAGTAAAACCATTAGAAACCATCACAGCTTTATAGAAACCATTAGAAACCATCACAGCTTATAGTAGAACCATTAAAACAATCACAGCTTATAGTAGAAACCATTGAAACCATCACAGCTTATAGTAGACACCATTAGAAACCATCACACTTATAGTGAGAAACCATTAGAAACCATCACAGCTTTAGTAGAAACCATAGAAACCCATCGCAGCTTATAGTGAAAACCATTGAAACCATCACAGCTTATAGTAGAAACCATTAGAAACCTCGCAGCTTATAGTGAAAACCATTAGAAACCATCACAGCTACAGTAACCATTAGAACCATCACAGCTTACGTGGAAACCATTAGAAACCCTCACAGTTTCAGTGAAACCATTAACCATCACATCTTATAGAAACCATTAAAACCATCACAGCTTATAAGTAGAAACCATTAGAAACCATCACAGCTTATAGTGAGAACCATTAGAAACCATCACAGCTTATAGTGGAACCATTAAAACCTCACGCTTTAGTGGAAACCATTAGAACCACACAGCTTATAGAAAACCATAGAACCATCACGCTTAGGTGAACCTTAGAAACATCACAGCTTATAGTAAAACCATTAGAAACCATCACAGTATATAGTAGAAACCATTAGAAACCATCACAGCTTATCGTAGAAACCATTAGAAACCATCACAGCTTATAGTGGAAACCATTAGAAACCATCACAGCTTATAGTAGAAACCATCACAGCTTATAGTAGAAACCATTAGAAACCATCACAGCTTATAGTAGAAACCATTATAAACCATCACAGCTTATAGTAGAAACCATTAGAAACCATCACAGCTGATAGTAGAGACCATTAGAAACCATCACAGTATATAGTAGAAACCATTAGAAACCATCACAGCTTATAGTAGAAACCATTAGAAACCATCACAGTAATAGTAGAAACCATTAGAAACCATCCACAGCTTAAGTAGAACCATTAAAACCATCACACATCTTATAGTAGAAACCATTAGAAAACCATCACAGCTATAGTAAACCATTAGAAACCATCACAGCTTATATTAGAAACCATTAGAAACCATCACAGTATATAGTAGAAACCATTAGAAACCATCACAGCTTATAGTAGAAACCATTAGAAACCATCACAGCTGATAGTAGAAACCATTAGAAACCATCACAGCTTATAGTAGAAACCATTAGAAACCATCACAGCTTATAGTAGAAACCATTAGAAACCATCACAGCTTATAGTAGAAACCATTAGAAACCATCACAGCTTATAGTAGAAACCATTAGAAACCATCACAGCTTATAGTAGACACCATTAGAAACCATCACAGCTTATAGTAGAAACCATTTGAAACCATCGCAGCTTATAGTAGAAACCATTAGAAACCATCGCAGCTTATAGTGAAAACCATTAGAAACCATCACAGCTTACAGTGAAAACCATTAGAAACCATCACAGCTTACAGTGGAAACCATTAGAAACCATCACAGCTTATAGTAGAAACCATTAGAAACCATCACAGCTTATAGTGAAACCATTAGAAACCATCACAGCTTAGTGGAACCATTAGAAACCATCACAGCTTATAGTGGAAACCATTAGAAACCATCACAGCTTATAGTAGAAACCATTAGAAACCATCACAGCTTATAGTAGAAACCATTAGAAACCATCACAGCTTATAGTAGAAACCATTAGAAACCATCACAGCTTATAGTAGAAACCATTAGAAACCATCACAGCTTATAGTAGAAACCATTAGAAACCATCACAGCTTATAGTAGAAACCATTAGAAACCATCACAGCTTATAGTAGAAACCATTAGAAACCATCACAGCTTATAGTGAAACCATTAGAAACCATCACAGCTTATAGTGAAAACCATTAAAACCATCCACTTACAGTGAAACCATTGAAACCATCACAGCTTAAGTGGAAACCATTAGAAACCATCACACTTATAGTAGAAACCATTAGAAACCATCAACATTATAGTGGAAACATTAGAAACCATCACAGCTTATAGTGGAAACCTTAGAAACCATCACAGCTTATAGTGGAAATCATTAGAAACCATCACAGCTTATAGTAGAAACCATTAGAAACCATCACAGCTTATAGTAAAACCTGAACCATCACGTTTAGTGAACCATTAGAACATCAAGCTGATAGTAGAAACCATTAGAAACCATCACAGTGATAGTAGAAACCATTAGAAACCATCACAGCTTATAGTAGACACATTAAACCATCCAGCATATAGTAGAAACCTTAAAACCATTACAGCTTATAGTAGAAACCATTAGAAACCATCACAGCTTATAGAAAACCATTAGAAACCATCACAGCTTATAGTAGAAACCATTAGAAACCATCACAGCTTATAGTAGAACCATAGAAACCATCACAGTATATAGTAAAACCATTAGAACCATCACAGCTTATAGTAGAAACCATCCACAGCTTATTAAGAAACCATTACCATCACAGCTTATAGTAGAAACCATTAAAACCACACGCTTATTAGAAACCATTAGAAACCATCACAGTTTATAGTAAAACCATTATAAACCATCACAGCTTATAGTAAAACCATTAGAAACCATCACACTTATAAAGAAACCATTATAAACCATCACAGCTATAGTAGACCATTAGAAACCATCAAGCTTATAGTAGAACACTTAGAAACCATCACAGCTTATAGTAGAACCATTAGAAACCATCACAGCTTATAGTAGAAACCATTAGAAACCATCACAGCTTATAGTAGAAACCATAGAAACCTCACAGCTTATAGTAGAACCATTAGAAACCCACAGTATATAGTAGAAACCATTAAACCTCACAGCTTAGTAGAACCATTGAACTCACACGTATAGTAGAAACCATTAGAAACCATCACAGCTTATAGTAAACCATTAGAAACCATCACAGCTTATAGTAGAAACCATGTAAACCATCACAGCTTATAGTAGAAACCATTAGAAACCATCACATCTGATAGTAGTAACCATTAGAACCACACAGCTTATTAGTAAAACCATTAGAAACCATCACAGTATATAGTAGAAACCATCACAGCTTATGTTGGAATCCTCAAGGAAACTAAATAATAATAACTTAAGAATGAAACCACCAGAAACAAAACAAACCCAAGAGAGAAAAATTGATTCTGTCATGGAAACTGAATTATTGAAACAGTCATGAAAATTTGTTGTATTGCATAAAGTGTAAATTGTCATTTATATTATATCATGTGATTGTGATTACGGATCACTTTAATGTTGCAGCTGGTTATGGTGGAGCTTATTGTGTGACTATGTATGCTGGCATGTAGCTTGTGAATTTCACCAAGGGATCACTAACATCACATCATATAGTTGATTATATTTTATATTATCAATCTGAATCTGCAAAGCAACTAAAGGTATCACATAACAGCAGTGGAGTGAAAAGTACAATACTTCCCTCTGAAATATAGTGGAGAAGAAGTAAAAAAATTGCAGATAATTAAAATACTTAAGTAAAGTTCAATTAGTACCATACTTAAGTAAACGTTATATTCCACCACTGTTATTAATATTATTATTAGCAGCAGTAGTAGGAAAACATAACAATACTGGCAGAGTTTCCCCCAGAAAAGTTGTTAATCCCAGTGGTAACTAATGGTCTTTTTTTTGACGAGGACCCGGCTGGGGCCAGTCCCGGACGGCAGCATTAATGTAGAGCCCAATAGTTTCTATGGTAACAGAATCACGAAATTGAGAATTTAAAAATGCAAAGATCCCATAGGGCCTACATTAAGTCAGAGCTAAAAGCTAACTGGATATTTAAAAATATGATTACGTCTAAGTTTCCAACCAAGCTGCCCCACTGTAATTGTAGTTTAAAAATGTCTTAATAATACATTTGAAAAAAGACTTAGGCCTGGTGGGGGGCAACTTAGACCCTGTGGGCCACCAGGCTTGCAGTACACTGGGGGACATACAGTGAGGAAAATAAGTATTTGA
>NC_045741.1:3909542-3909969 GCF_008692095.1 Etheostoma spectabile | reverse complement strand
ATTTTGTAAGTTCTCCCACTTAGAAATAATATAGGGGTCTGAAATTGTCCTCGTAGGTGCATGTCCACTGTGAGAGACATAATCTAAAAAAAATAAAAATCCAGAAATCACAATGTATGATTTTTTAACTATTTATTTGTATGATACAGCTGCAAATAAGTATTTGAACACCTGTCTCAGAGACCTGTTAGTCTGTCTTCAAAATGTCCACCTCCACTCCATTTAGTTTTCTAAATTAGATGCACCTGTTTGAGGCCGTTAGCTGCATAAAGACACCTGTCCACCCCATTCAATCAGTAAGAATCCAACTAGATTGGCCAAGACCAAAGAGCTGTCCAAAGATACTGGAGACAAAATTGTCCACCTCCACAAGGCTGGAAAGGGCTACAGGGACATGTCCAAGCAGCTTGGTGAAAAAAGGTCCACT
>NC_045741.1:3909376-3909532 GCF_008692095.1 Etheostoma spectabile | reverse complement strand
TCATTAGAAAATGGAAGAAGCTGAACATGACTGTCAATCTCCCTTGGACTGGGGCTCCATGCAAGATCTCACCTCTCGGGGTCTCAATGATCCTAAGAAAGGTGAGAAATCAGCCCAGAACTATATGGGAGGAGCTGGTCCAGGACCTGGAAAGAG
>NC_045741.1:3908856-3909294 GCF_008692095.1 Etheostoma spectabile | reverse complement strand
CCTGCTTAAACCAGCACATGTCAAGGCCTGTCTTGAGTCTGCCAACGACCATTTGGATGATCCAGAGGAGTCATGGGAGAAAGTCATGTGTCCGATCTGATCTAAGATGTTTTTGTAGAAGAACACACACACTTGTATCACTAGGTAATTTATACTAATCTGTCACTGGCTCTAAAAGCTGCTAACTGATTTTGCAACATTCAATTAGCTCATTTTACTTATCTTGTCTTGACACATTATACCTGTTTTATTTTATTTATTAGTTTTTTTGGTACTTTCCGGTTATCTCGACCTCATTTTTACACCCGTTATCTCGACCGTTATCGCCCGTTATCTCGACCATATTTTTACGCCCGTTATCTCGACTGTTTTCTCATTCCCGGCTAGAAAGATGAACCTCTTTAGCCTGCCAACTACTGAGGAGGAAGCTGTGAAATT
>NC_045741.1:3908676-3908839 GCF_008692095.1 Etheostoma spectabile | reverse complement strand
ATCGTGTTCTACTACCAAAAGAACGAAGATGCAAGAACGACCATCTCATGAAGCTGTAAGAAATCTTCTGGAAGTGCACACTCAGGGCCTGCTGTCAGAAGATCCATATTTACAACGGCAACTGGTTCGCTCAAGCTCGTCTTCCATTCGTTACTGTCGCGCG
>NC_045741.1:3908465-3908666 GCF_008692095.1 Etheostoma spectabile | reverse complement strand
ACATCTGGGCCTGGGAAATGACATCGGGGAGCTTGGGATCAACAAGGACACAACGACAGACTGGAGTAACTATCTGAGACAAGTCTGCGTGGAGACTTTACTGGCAAAGGATCGAGGACAAATTGGCGGCGAGGGGATGATCGTGGAAAGTGATGTGTCACTTTTCACCAAGCGCAAGAACAATGCCGGCCGGGTGCTACC
>NC_045741.1:3908366-3908455 GCF_008692095.1 Etheostoma spectabile | reverse complement strand
ATCTTCGGAGGGATATGCCGCGAAACCAAGGAATGCTTTCTCATCAAAGTGCCGAATCAAAGTGCGCCTACTCTGCTGACTGCAATCAA
>NC_045741.1:3905469-3908356 GCF_008692095.1 Etheostoma spectabile | reverse complement strand
GCCGAGGGGACCATCATCTACTCAGACAGCTAGAAAGCCTACAAGACACAAGAACTGGAGCGGGCTAGATTTGAGCACTTCAAGGTAAACCATTGTTACAATTTTGTGAATCCCAAGACAGGCGCACACACTCAGACCGTGGAAAGGATGTGGGGATCAGCAAAGTGGAGGAATAAGAAGCACAGAGGCACACGATGTACTTCCTGAATCTTACTGGCCGAGTTCATGGTGGGAGAAGCGGTACGGCCCCCCCCCCCCCCGGAAAGACTCCTTTCGAATGCTATCTGGGACGTGAAGAATCATTGGCCGCCTGCTATTGGACAATAAAAAGATTTTTAAAAAAATGAGGTCATTAAATAATTAATTGTTTTAATGAGGTCGAGAGAACCGTAAAGTACCTTTTTTTGTCAGTGTAGCGCACATTATTACATAAATACTATACGTATCACAGTCAATACCACGACAATATGTGCAGATGTGTTTGTACAAAAGGTTTCTAGCCAGTAGGCTAACTTGCCACCCCCGTCCCTGGTCAGGCCTTTCTAAAAAAAAAAAAATTAGATATTCTACAGCCAGGTATCTAGCACAGACCGTAGTCACATAACAACAGGGAGAACAGAGTATGTGCAGGAGTGTGTGTACATGCACCTGCTCCTGCATCTATGGACCTGACTCAGTGCCACAAGTTTGGTTATCTTTCACCCAGTGTTTCACCTTTCTATTAAATGTTTTCAGTTTGCTTTGTGTGTTTATTTCAGTTGGTCAATCAGTCCAAAAATGGGTCTCTATCACTGAAAAACACGACTGGCCAAAAGTGTTTTTGCACCCCTCTGCTATGCAGTTGCCAGGACAGAGTACTGTGGGAGCATTTAAAAGTCAGTTTAAGAAATGAAAACTTAATAACGCTATCAAAATTTAAAAACTTGTATTTCTGTAGAATCAAACAGCCACATTGTTGGTTTCTGATCCATTATCTTCAGTGCCTGTCTGTATAATGACATGATGGCTTGCCCCTGTACAGTAACACGGTAGGATTAGTGAGAGAGTATCATGGCATATCAATCTGAAATAGTTCAGGTTTGTCTGGTCCTTTTTACACAGTTTGTTAATTTAGTTTATGTTAATATTGGTGGAACTTTCATTACAGACTATCATTTCTCCCTTCTTCTGCTTACAGCAGTGGAGGATATAGAACTTATCAAAATGTCATCACACTGGCAAGTAAGTTATAGCAAGAAGATTAGCAGGAATAATCTCATTACAGTTTGTAAAGCCAAAAGAACTCAGATATCTGGGTCAGCCGACCTAGGATGGTAGGATAACTATCAAATGAATGAATGGATATCCTTTTTTTTAAATGAGGCAACATCTATGATTCTTGAGGAAGATGTTTGAAAAACTAAAAGCCCTTTATTCCAGGATGACTTGGCTCGTTGTACCATAATAATCAGTGTCTTTCTTCAAAAAAAATTGGTTTGGTAAATGTTGGAGGAAAAATATTTGAGTTTTTGAGTGTCTATAAAAAAAAAAAATGGAGTGTAACTTTATGGCTGTATTATAAAAAATAAGAATAACCGAGAGGGGAAATTGAGGACAGAGGTAAGTTCAATCAAATAAGGAAAGTAAAAATAATAAGAGGTATAAGCTAAATAAACTAAAATAAGAATATAAGTAAAAGCAATCAAAACTACACAAGAGCAATTAAAGCCTAAATTACAGTCTATGTAGACAGCGTAAACCTTGAAGTTCAAAGATCAAAATGATCACAACTGTAAAGGTGTGTGTGTGTGTGTGTGTGTGTGTGTGTGTGTGTGTGTGTGTGTGTGTGTGTGTGTGTGTGTGTGTGGTGTGTGGACTGACACATTCAAGTCTTATCCAGTAAGTCTCAGCGTTCATCACTCTGCCTATTAGATGACTCATATTGTGATTTTCTTGTTCTGTGTGACATTCTGTTCCAATATAAAGGGATAGTTCTAAAATTGTGATGTGTCAATGTATGAGCTACTTCTCCATACACCAGTAGAAAGCGGTAGGCCCGCCCCTGGTCTATATCCACAACACTCCACTTATGGGATTAGTCTGTTGAAGCCGGAAAATTCCATTGGATCACGCATTTTGGCCGGATGTCCTCACCTTCCTCTTTCTTGTGTTGGACTCATGGAGGACTATGGTTCCTGGTCCTCAGACTCTGCAGGGTAAATCCAGACAGCTAGCTAGATACTATGTCCAATCTGAGGCTATGGTTACCTGGTTCAGATCTCTGCAGGGTAAATCCAGACGTAGCTAGACTACTGTCCAATCTGAGGACTATGGTTACCTGGTCCTAGATCTCTGCAGGGTAAATCCAGACAGCTAGCTAGACCATGTCACTCTGAGGACATGGTTACCTGGTCCTCAGATCTCTGCAGGGTAAATCCAGACAGCTAGCTAGACTATGTCCAATCTGAGGACTATGGTTACCTGGTCCTCAGATCTCTGCAGGGTAAATCCAGAACAGCTAGCTAGACTACTGTCAATCTGAGGACTGAGTTACTGGTCATCAGTCTCTGCAGGGTAAATCCAGACAGCTAGCTAGACCATCTGTCCAATCTGAGTTTTCTGTTAATAACTAAAACTACCTAACAACCCAAAATGGAAATACTCACATATGTAGTATACATTGATAAAGAACCGTTATTATATGGGCACGTGTGTACAGGATATGTGCATATTATTATTATTATTTTTATTTATTTAATATTCTTCTTTTTTACCTATTTAAATATTTATTTACCTATGTATGTAGGAAAAAGTCAATAAGCATTAAAAAGGTAAACAAAACCTCAAAACTAAAATGCTGAGACCGTCAACAGGATCCAAACACACACACACACACACACACACACAC
>NC_045741.1:3899462-3905459 GCF_008692095.1 Etheostoma spectabile | reverse complement strand
ACACACACACACACACACACACACAGACAGAGACATGCACTCACACACACACTCACACACAGATTCCCTGATTCATACTGTAGTTATGTTGGTCTGTTGTGTACACACAGCATCTATTGTGCGTCTGTCTGTCCTGGGAGAGGAAGCCCTCGTTTGTTGCTCTGTCTGAGGTTTCTTCCATCTTTCCCCTGCTAAAGGTGTTTCTTTTAGGGCGATTGTCCTTGTCCGTTCTCCATGCGGGTGGGAAAGGACAGACGGTGTCGTATGCCGTACAGAATGTAAAGCCCTCTGAGACAGATTTGTGCTTTGTGATATTTATATATGTGAATATAACTGACTTGTGTTGACTGCTCTGGTTTCAGATCCCCAGGACGATGGGGAACGTGGTGCAGATTCTTCCCCTGAAACCTCTGAGACGTTCAGAGACCAGCTCTGGGCTTCAAACGTGACATGCCCTTTTTATTTACCTGTTAATCCAAACCTCTCAAATCAGACTGCAGGATCTCACTACTATCACCAAATTATATTTCAAGATGAGTCAGCGGTAAGATGAGTACATTTACTCAAGTACAAGAGAATGAAAGAAAACTTTGCTTGAGGATTTTTTAAAGTATTGGACCTTTTACTCCACTGCATGCATTTGACAGCTTTAGGAACTTTCCTAATGCGGATGTAGAGTTTATAATTATGGTGTTTTGTCATAAATTACCCAAACAGTTTTTACAAGTAAAACAATGAGGTGATTAAACATAAAATGTATCGGCAAATATTTTATTTACAGTTTCACTTTTCTTGTATAATTTGTACATTGTAGATTTATATAATCTGCTCATTTTCTAAAATCCACAAAACTCCAGACTAAACGGTGACCAAACGGGGTTTTTAGATTACCATTACAAATCAGAATTGATCTGATAATCTGATAATACAGTAGTAATAATCTGATTATGCGCTCCCAGGAGTTTCTGCTCGTGCCTCGTCCAGTTGTTCTGAAACCTTATTTAGAGAACGCAGGAGCTCCAAGACTTCATGTAACACACACACACACACACACACACACACACACACACACACACACACACACACACACACACACCACACACACACACACGAGGAATTGGCAAAGGGACTATGGAACAATATGGAGTTTTTTTGTTGAATTCCATCTACGGTCACTCTAAATATAGACAAATTAATTGATATTTGTATCAATAGTTTTCAAGAAATAATGACTTAACCAGGTTTGGAATTGATCAAATATTCAGTGTAATGCATTTAGAGTGGCATAACAAAATATAGAAACATGGTATCACTGAATGTACATATCTCACTGGCAGAAAAGGACAAAAAAAACTCAAATTGTCTGCATCTACTGTACTTAACCCTTGTGTTGTCCTCGGGTCAAATTTGACCCATTTTCAGTTTTTTCATCACAAAAAACGGCCCTTTGAAATAAGCTGAAAATGTCAACATTAGAAATATCCAATAACTTTGGAAAAAACATTAAAAAAAGGACCCCTAACATTGAAAAAGTGACAAATGTCAGAAAAAGCGATAACTTTTCTTCAAGGTTGACGGGAAGATAACACAAGGGTTAAAGTTTTGTTTTTTTATATCAATCCTTAAAATAAAAGAAGATGTTTCCACAGTTCCAGCCTGTCAGAGGAAAAGAGACGATAAAGACATTTTCAGAGCCAATAAAACTCATCTGTCCAGCAGAGGGACAGCACGACTAATAGGCTGAGAGATTTGTGTTTGTTGATAATTAATAGTTAAATTCCTTTAAGCACATTTTTGTCTTGCCTTTTCTCCAGGAGCATCCTTACATCTGCACCAGACCCCGAGTTGAGTTGTCTGCACCGACGCTGAGACCTTCCTCCATGCCGCTGATGTCTCTGCTCTAAATGTTGAATTCTCTGTAGCAAGGCACTAACACTGCCTGGATGGAGGGTTTGATTCCGACTCGAGCCACCGCTCCTAACAACACATTCACACTTGGGAAACTCATTTTAACTAACAATGTCACATCACCATGAAACTCCCCCAGTTGATTACTTAGACAATTCTTTTTTTCTAAAATGTTATCCAAATGAGACATTATCTTATCTATTTGCATACAGTCCTTGAACAGAAATATAAACATCTGGATAAAACCAGGATCAACATTCTTGTTTCATTTTGTTGACATATTAGAGTCCAAAGAAATCTTTTTTTAATCACTCCATAAATCTGAAAACACCGTCAACAGCCATCAAAAATACACTTTCACCACATTTAGGAATAAAATGTATAAATCAATTTCTGGCTCAGTGTATGAGAAACTTAGCATCCTATAATACCCTTGGGAGAAATCTACAAACGCAAATACACCAAATTTAGCAATAATACATACATACTAAATGTGTATTTGAAATGATCCAATAGACTGTATATGTCTCCTCTTCTGACATTTGCTGAAAATGAATTAATAAGGATTTCAGATTGTGCAAACTATGTCAAACAAGCGTAATGAACTCATCATTACTGCTGCCATATGGAAAACTTAAACCATCTGTTGAGAATAACTAAATCCTCCAGCTAATCTGACTTCTTGGGGCCATGCTTATTTGTCTGGCACGTTTGGATCTAATGGATCCAGCTGTCACACACTCTTTCACCTAACTGTCAACGTATACCCAGTCCTGTCAGTTGTGATGTCACTGAGTGCAAAAAGATAAACATTAAGCTCGGATTTTGTCCCCTGTGGCCTGATTGGCCAATGCTCTGATTTGGATGAACTCCAAACTGAAATGTATTTGTCTAGCTGATTCTCATTCCTGTCAGGTAATCCAAAATCATAACAATATTTAGACATTTGTACAATGGCACTAACACAGTGGTGGAAAGTGACATGGTAATACGGGTGAGTACATTAATTCAAGTACTGTACTTAAGTAGGATTTTGAGGTACTTACACTTTACTTGAGTATTTCACTTTTATGCTGCTTTCTATTTGAAGTGTTGTACTTTTTTACTCCACTACATTTATTTAATACCTTTAGTTACTTTACAGATTCAGATTAATAACACAAAATATTAAACAATTTATGCATTGTGATGTATTATGGACGAGTAAAGCCAGTGGTTGGTAAAGCACTTCAAATAAGCCCCACCTTTACCAGCACCAACAATATTGACACATCAAGTAATATTATGTGCATTATTCTGATACAGGCAATTCTGCACTATAGATGCTATGAGCACATTTGTGTATAATAGCTACTTGTGTACTTTTACAGAAGACTTTAACAGAGTATTTTACAGTGGTTGTATTACTACTTCTAGTTAATGTGACAAAAAGGTGAATTGGATAAACATCAATCACTATACATTTAAGGTCCCATGGCATGACAATTTCACTTTATGAGGTTGTTTAACATTATTATGTGTCCCCCCAGCCTGTCTATGGGCCCCCAGTGGCTACAAATGGTGATAGGTGTAAACCGAGCCCTGGGTATCCTGCTCTGTCTTTAAAAAAAATGAAAGCTCAGATGGGCTGATCTGGAATCTTGCCCCTTATGAGGTCATAAAGGGAAAGGTTACCTCCCCTTTCTCCGCTTTGCCCACCCAGAGAATTTGGCCCACACATGAGAGAGAGACATCATGGCTTTCAAATGGCAGTTGGTCAAGGCCACACCCCCAGCCTCCACCTTGCCCCCCCTCCTCCTCCTCCCCCTCCTCCTCCTCCTCACAAACTAGAGACCCAGAAATGGCACATACTAAGGAAAGCTCACTGTGGGACTGGCTCTGGTGGCTGGAATTCTGCACCAAGGCTGAATTTTGGAAAAGAGACTTCAGATACAGTATTAGGGACCACTAAGGTCTATATAAAAGAGACTTCAGATACAGTATTAGGGACCACTAAGGTCTATATAAAAGAGACTTCAGATACAGTATTAGGGGACCACTAAGGTCTATATAAAAGAGACTTCTGATACAGTATTAGGGGACCACTAAGGTCTATGCAAAAGAGACTTCAGATACAGTATTAGGGGACCACTAAGGTCTATATAAAAGAGACTTCTGATACTATATTAGGGGACCACTGGGGTCTTTATAAAAGAGACTTCAGATACAGTATTAGGGGACCACTGGGGTCTATACAAAAGTATCCAAAAAGCAACATGTCATGGGACCTTTAAAGTTAAATATGTGTGTTGCAGTACCTCCACGTGGCCGCTGGGGGCAGCCGAGTTACTGTTTACAGGCAGTCAGCAGCTGGCTACACGAGCTCTTAGCTGGTAGCGTGGAGTTGAAACCAGAGACACGGCGAGGAGGTCGCTGTAGTAGTTTTTTTTCTTCCTAAAGTCACAGAAAACTCGCAGGGGGACATACTCAGCGTGCGTAGTCTATATGGTGGCTGCCTACAGACTCTGAGGCAACTACTTGTGGATATGAAACACTCGTTCGGGGCGGAAGACAACATTTAGCTCGCTGACTTCTGCATGGTCGCTAGCTAGCTAACGGTTAGCTTCAGGAGCTACTTGGCTAGCTGGCTATCGAGGTCCAGCCCAAAAGTTGTTTACCCCAAGTTGTGGATGTGGTCTCCCCCAAAGCTTTTTGCGAATTTTCCCTGGGATAAGCGAGTAAGGACCAAATATTCACACTGGATTTAAAATTGTGCACTGTTAGGAAACTAGCAGGATGTCCACAGAGGTTGAGTATAGTCAGGTTGGTTCGGGTTTGACAGCGGCCAGCTTCGGCGGAGCGGAGGAGAAGAACCAAAACAAGTCCGAGGGGGCTCGAGAACAAGAAGAAAAGCCACAGAAAGGCTCGGGAAAGCAGCTAGCGGAAGACCACAGCTCCGAGGGAGCGAAGAGCCCGACGGACACGCACAAGAAATGCAAAGAAAACGATAAAGAAAATGACCAAAGCAGCAATGCTGACTCGGCTGTCGAGGCGGTGAAGAGGAAAGTTGTCGAAGCTCCTCCGCCGAAAGTCAACCCCTGGACTAAGAGGACCACGGGCAGGGTGCCAAGCAACAATATCAACTCCAGCTCCCAAGAGAAAGGTCAGTACATTCCTTCTCATTAAAACACAACAGGGACTAAACTGTTGACAATATGGTTAACGTTACAGCTCAACCACAGCAGCCCCAGCAGCAGCTGTCTGAGCACGTTGTTGCAGCATTTTGACAGCTCACCGCACGGAAATCCACTTGAATCTCTGTCACACCTAATTTGACCTTTTTTAAATAGGTGAACGGCGTGTTTAAAGCTGAATGTCAAGAGGTGTTGGTAGTGGCATATTTGCCCCATCCCCCCCTCCTGTGCTCGGGTTGCTCCGGAGCACCACGTGTTGACTGCTGACAACTGCTGCTACTTTTTGCCTGAAACTTAGCGACTAGCAGCGGGGGATACCGGTGAGGAATGGGGTTAATGTTGGTTAAATGCAGCACATGACCAAGAACAAACTGAGCCCGAAGTCAGCCTCATGTTTGTGCTGTCTCGGGTGTATATCTGTAAAAAAGAAGCTAAGACAGGCAGGCTAACTGCTGCTGCTGTAAAGACACGTTTTGCACGTCCAATGGCCTGGCTGGCTGCAGTTCCTCCCACCAGCCTGCTGCTTCCCTCTGTCACTAGTCAAAGTATGGGATCAAGGTGGCAGGACAGGTGGAGGGTTCAAGTAGGTTAGAGGTGTGAAGTACAAATGTTGAAGTACTTGAGTCTTTTCTTTTTTTATGCCACTTTCTATTTCTACTCCACCACATCTTTAGTTACTGTACAAATGAACCCTCATGTTGTCCTCATGTCCTACATCAATGTTCTTTTCAATTACCCAAAATAACATGATTGATTCCACACAACATTCTTTGTCAAGTAAAAAAACTATACGTTCATTCATTTTGGGATGTCTTATTCAACTTTATAGCATTTGAAAAACAAATTGAAGTGGTTCTGAAATAGTATTGATTAAAAGATCAACATCCATTCCTTTAATTTTAGTCTAAATAATTCC
>NC_045741.1:3894702-3899452 GCF_008692095.1 Etheostoma spectabile | reverse complement strand
TCTGCTTTTCTAACTCCAACATTAGGTATAATTTCCCATAAATGAGATTTATTGAGCATTAATTTCAAAATTAACTGTAAAACTAAAGCTAAAAAGTTAATGTTATGAAAAAATAAAAAACAAACATTGACAAAAAGCATCACAAGTGTGAAACGTGAGAAAAAAGTTAACATTGATAAAAAGCGTCTTTCTTTTTTATTAATTAATTTTTGACAAGAAGACCACACAAGGGTTAAGACCTTTGCACACAAAACACATGTAATTTATAAAATATGTTTTATTATAAAGTAATCTACCCAACAACTGTTTGGATCCTTGTGAGTTTCTAAAATGGGAGGAGTACTTTTAATACCTTAAGTACATTTTCTTTCTGATACTTACATACTTTTACTTAAGTAACACTTTCAGTGCACTTTTTTCTTTTTTTAGTTTTTAGTACTTCTACCACTAGTTATACTAATTAGATTCACCCAAAGTAAATATATTAGTAATACATCAGTTAATCAATCAATTAATATTGCTCTCTCTCCTTTTGATACACAAAATGCAGCTCAGAGTTGATGACAACAGTTTAAGACCTTCAAATAAATGTTTTTATGCATAGTTGATTGCTTGTCAAAATACAAAATACAAGTTTTTTGAAGCCCAAAGTGAAGCCTTTAAAATGTTTTGCTTTATCTGCCTTTTTGTAATACTAATGGTTTCATACTGATATGGCTATGTGTGTTGGAAATAAAGTTGAATCGATTTGTTGCTCATGGCTGCAGCTAGCGATATATAACAGTATTTATCTGCTTATTTTCTAGGCATAAATATAAAATAGTGACAAATGCTATCAGAATTTCCTGAAGCCCAATAAAATGCCATCAGATTGTCTCAATGACAATTAATTGATCACAATCATAATAGTTGCTGATTTGTTTGTTTTCCTCCCATCGACCAATCCAATTATTCAACTTAACCAGAGAAATTGCTGGCAGAATTGTTCATAATCCCGAATCACTTGTTTTGTCTGACCAACAATTCAGACACAAATATATTAACTTTACAATTATATGAAACAGACGTATAAGCAGAAAACAAAATCCTGTTTGAGGGGCCGACACCAAAAAAATGACTTAAACAAATAATGGATCATCAAAATTGTTGCTAATAAATGTTTAATATGAAGAACAAACCACTGTTAGGAGCTTTAACTAGAATAGGATCAGTGTTTTTACTTGATGACTAACACAATTTAAAGGGACACTTTGCTGATTTTACACGTGAAATTCCTTTGTCATACAGAGTACTACGGCACTATGTCACAGTGATGTCATCAGGGTTCTCCAAGCTAAGTCTACCTTACCAACTTGGGGAATGTGAAGTTTTAAAGATGTGTATGTTTGTCAGACAGGGTGGGTGTAATGGAAGACACTGTTGCATTATGGGAAATGTAGGATTCAGTGCCTTTTAGGATGTCTTGGCCTGCCTCAATTTGAACTAATCTTAATTTCATTTTTTAAAATCCCTCTCTTATAAGCCCCTTGGTCTTTATTGGAAGTTTCATACTAAAGTGGTGGAGTATCCCTTTAAAAATTGACTTACAGCTATCAGAATTTTATTGATTAACTTCCTCACTATTTGATCAGCAACCTGATTAATCAGCTAATCACTTCAGTGCCTGTTTAAATATTGAAAGGATAAAGATGGCTCACTTCACATGTAAGAATGTACTGATAAGATTACTCAGTCATTCCCGTGGGGACATTTACGTAGATATATACTGAGCATGTGAGAGAAATAAAGCAGCAGCTTTGTTGAAGTCAGGCAGTCAAACTTGAGTTTGAGCTGTGAGTGTGTGTCAGAGCAGAGAGCGTCCATGGGGAGCTATATTTTGACTCTGATGGGAGCACAGGCATCGTTTTACAAGTGTTACTGTACAACCAGCTCTGAGGGTGGAAGCCTGCAGGCTCAGTAAGGATACACCCATTCATGTTGAAGCCTCGGCCCTGTGGCTCTTATCAACCCGACCATCCTCTGCTGAGCGATAGGCACTGTCAGGCTGCAGAAGGCCACTCCCAGCATGCAACTGCCTGGGGAGACGTAGCCACATATTGGCGCTGGCCGTAAACAAACACTCTCAACTAGTTTGGTTGCTCGGGCCCCGGTGGTAAAGGAGGGGATTTATGCATTCTGCACTGACAGAAATCCTCCCAATGCTGCACAGCTGGACAGACTCGATTTAACTCCGGTGTTGAGCTCTCTCCAGGCTGACAGCCTGTTCTCTGGGGTTGTTAAAAAGGGATTAAAACACTTTGTCTTGTCAAGTATGATGATGTCCCTTTCACTTTTTGATTCTGTATCTGCAGATCAACAAAACGCTCTGAAAGTCGTCCGTGCCAGCAAGCCCAGAACGAGAAAATCCAGCAAGGTAAATTATCTTGACAGATATTATTATAAGCTTTCAAAGTTTCTTCATTAGTATTATGATATATCTTGATAATGAATCAATAGTCAGCATGTGTTGCCACTTTGTTCTGTTGTTTAATGTGTATTTATGTCTAAATGTATGTGTAATTTGATGCGTTTAATTCAGCTTTCAGTCAAAACAATAAGTCATACGTGATGTATTTGAGCGTACCTGCTTTTCGCGTTTATTGGACAGACAGCCCCTTGTGATGTAGCATCTAATTTTCGAGGGGGGGGGGCGGTTTGTTTGTTGGTGTTTCATAGTCTCAGCAATGTTGCTTTCTGCAAGGCAATGACATGCAGGATGTGAACTTAACATCTGCCAGCAGCCAAACATTAGCTGGTTTAAGTTGTGTTTTTTCTTAGTGCTGGGCAGTATACCGTATACCAGTATTAATTTCCCGTATGAAATGAATTTGTCATTTTCCATACTACCAATGCGTTTCTGCAGAGAGCGCTACGGCCAAAGTAATCTGCGAGGGAATTGAGAACAGGAGCCTTGTTAACTGCCTGCCCTTCTCACTCATGGTAGTAACGCTATAACACAACTATTAACACATAACTAACTCTTTAGTTGGATCCAATTGTGAAATACAATAGGTTCTGAAATATAAGCAAATCATAATGCAAATTAATAAGCATCTGACTTACTATGAACATTATTTACAAAACTAAATGTTATAGCAACCAGCATATAACAAGAAACAATACTAAGAATTACATTCATTTTTCTGTAATAATTAACATAAATGTGACATATTTCTTAGTAACACAAACTGAGAATAAGCCACATCTATTACGGCACACATATCCATAACAAACTGTGCAACAGTGCAATACACCTTTAATAGCTAAGCATGTGGTTCCACGTTGCTAGCAAAAACAACCTGAATATCAACACGTGGCTGCACAAGTAATATTTAACAATCTGCACATCCATCAGCTATGCAATAACAAACACAGCAATATTATCAAGGTGATAATCTCTCTCTCTCTCTCTCTCTCTCTCTCTCCCTCCAAGTGTAAAGTTGTTGGTATGTGTATTCATTTCATTTAAGTTTATTTTACTACTTTGCAGAATGCACAATGAAAATAGATTCTGTAACTGTATAATGTCCATTCTCCTTCATATAACGTTACTGTATAATGTCCATTCTCCTTCATATAACGTTACTGTATAATGTCCACTCTCCTTCATATAACATTACTGTATAATGTCCACTCTCCTTCATATAACATTACTGTATAATGTCCACTCTCCTTTATATAACATTACTGTATAATGTCCATTCTCCTTCATATAACGCTACTGTATAATGTCCATTCTCCATCATATAACACTATTGTATAATGTTGTGGAGCCAAGCAAACCCTTTAGTAATACATTTTAGTAAACCTGATGATATTGAAGAAACATGGTATCTTCTGACAGTAGAATAAGCCACTAAAATATATATACAGTACGGGCCGAAGATTTGGACACACCTTCTCATTTTATGCGTTTCCTTTATTTTCATCACTATTTACATTGTAGATTATCACTTAATACATCAAAACTATGATTGAACACATGTGGAATTATGTACATAACAAAAAAGTGTGAAATAACTGAAAACATGTCTAATATTCTAGTTTCTCCAAAGTAGCCACCCTTTGCTTTTTCGATAGTGCTGCAAACCCTTGGTGTTCCCTCAATGAGCTTCATGAGATAGTCCCCTGAAATGGTTTTTACTTCACAGGTGGGCCTTGTCAGAGTTAATTAGTGGAATTTTTTGCCTGATTAATGGAGTTGGGACCATCAGTTGTGTTGTGCAGAAGTCAGTTTGATACACAGCCTATTGGACAACAGTTAGAATTCATATTATGACAAGAACCAATCAGCTAAGTAAAGAGTAACGAGTGGCCATCGTTACTTTAAGAAATGACGGTCAGTTGGTCCGGAAAATTGCGAAAACTTTAAATGTCCCCAAGTGCAGTCGCAAAAACCATCAAGCGCTACAACAAAAACTGGCTCACATGAGGACCGCCCCAGGAAAAGAAGACCAAGAGTCACCTCTGCTGCTGAGGATAAGTTCATCTGAGTCACCAGCCTCAGAAATTGCAAGTTAACAGCAGCTAAGGTTAGAGACCAGATGAATACAACACAGAGTTCTAGCAGCAGACACATCTCTAGAACAACTGTTAAGAGGAGACTGTGCGATTCAGGCCTTCATGGTCAAATAGCAGCTAGGACACCACTGCTAAGGAGAGGCAACAAGCAGAAGGGATTTGTTTGGGCCAAGAAACACAGGGAATGGAC
>NC_045741.1:3894534-3894692 GCF_008692095.1 Etheostoma spectabile | reverse complement strand
TGGAAATCTGGGCTTTGGTCTGATGAGTCCAAGGTTGAGATCTTTGGTTCCAACCGCCGTGTCTTTGTGCGGCGGAGAAAAGGTGACTGGATGGAGGTGTGATGGTGTGGGGGTGCTTTGCTGTTGACACTGTTAGGGATTTATTCCAAATTGAAGGC
>NC_045741.1:3894062-3894524 GCF_008692095.1 Etheostoma spectabile | reverse complement strand
AACCAGCATGGCTACCACAGCATCCTGTAGCGACATGCGACATCCCATCCGGTTTGCGTTTAGTTGGACCATCATTTGTTTTTCAACAGGACAATTCACCTCAAGGCTGTGTAAGGGCTATTGGAGAGTGATAAGGAGAGTGATAGAGTGCTGCACCTCCACAGTCGCCGGACCTGAACCCAATCAAGATGGTTTGGCGAGAGCTGGACCGCAGAGTGAAGGAAAAAGGGCTGACAAGTGCTGAGCATCTCTGGGAATTACTTCAAGACTGTTGGGAAACCATTTCAAGTGACTACTTCTTGAAGCTTATCAAGAGAATGCCAAGAGTGTGCGAAGCAGTAATCAGAGCAAAGGCTGGCTACTTTAACGAAACAAGATTAAAGACATGTTTTCAGTTATTTCACACTTTTTTGTTAAGTACATAATCCCTTATGTGTTCATTCATAGTTTTGATGCCTTCAG
>NC_045741.1:3893971-3894052 GCF_008692095.1 Etheostoma spectabile | reverse complement strand
ATCTACAATGTAAATTGTCATGAAAATAAAGGAAACGCTACTATATGTATGTATGTATGTATGTATGTATGTATGTATGTA
>NC_045741.1:3892656-3893961 GCF_008692095.1 Etheostoma spectabile | reverse complement strand
GTATGTATGTATGTATGTATGTATGTATATATATGTATATATAGATATATAGATATATAGATATATAGATATATAGATATATATATATATATATATATATATAGAGAGATATGCCCAGTCAAGCAAAAGAAGGAAAATACAGTAAATCCAACACAATCTTAAAAAATACGGTGATACAAATTTGTGGTCGTACCGCTCAGCACTATTTTTTTGTTTGCTTTTCCAACCAGTTTTCCCACTGCAGTTGTTTTAAAATGAATTTGAATGAACACAGCTTATTCACTTCAAACAGGTCATGATGATTTTGAAACGAGAAGTGATTCAGCTTTTTGGCTCTCTGCTACAGTTTATGTACTGACTGCCAGACCCTCCAGGATAGCACTACCTTTTTTTTGTGATTGTTGCGGCCCAAAATGCCGGATTTTTGCGGGAGCTTTTGTAAAACATTGCGATAAAAGTTGAGCTGGTTTTTGGACTTCTGTTGCAACAGTTAAAGCTGCAAAAAGTTGTGGTTTCTTTTTTGTGTTTAGTTCTTTAAAAATAAAAAGGTTTGCGTTCACAGAAGGCTTGTATCATGTGGATGCGCCGTTTTGTTGTCATTACTTAGAATTTCTCATGGGGTGACTAGAAACTACACACTATAGCTTTAAAGGGTAACTTTAGTATTTTTCAACCTGTTTTTTGTGTGTCGCGATTTATGGGAGCAAAACATTTTGAAATTAGTCCAGTACTAAGCAAGACCAGCGGAAAAACAAGCTGCAATGTAAATTAATAGGGCAATTGTGCACCTTCAATTTTCATCCACTAAAAGTGCTGCGTTTGCCACTAACACGCTCAGATTAAGTAAGTGTCGGACAACCTTATGGAAAGGATCCCATTGAGGTTGACCTTCATTTTAAAAACAAAAGTTTTTTCTTTAACCAGAAACTGCTCTAATATCGCAATCGCCAAACCCACCAGACTCTATGTAACTAAATTACATAAAATTTTTATCATTGTAAAACAACAATTGCCACTCTGGTTTGGTAGAAATAAACTCTTAATTCACCCATTTAATTGTGGAATTATGCTGTCTCTATACAGGCTAAAAGTGGTGATTATTTAAATGGAGTTTGGTGATTGCGATTTCGGGGCTGTTTAATGTTAACCTAAAAGGATCTTACTCTTTTAACCCTTGTGTTGTCTTTCCGTCAACCATGAAAAAAGTAATTTGTTTTTATGACATCTTTTGTCACTTTTTCAATGTCGTGGGTACTTTTTTTGATGTTTTTTTCCAAAGTTATTTGATATTTCTAATGTTGACAT
>NC_045741.1:3890585-3892646 GCF_008692095.1 Etheostoma spectabile | reverse complement strand
GCTTATTTCGAAGGGCCATTTTTTTGTGATGAAAAAACTGAAAATGTGTCCAGTATGACCCGAGGACAACACAAGGGTTAAAAAAATGGCAATCTCTGTAGGGAGCCTTTCCATAGTGTTGTCAGACACCTAGGATACCAACCTGAGCCTGTCAGTGGCAAAAACAGCACTTTTATTGCTCAAATGCACAAATGCCCCGAATGGTTATACCACAGCTTGTATTGTGGCTGCAGCAGTCTTACTCAAGACTGGACTAATTGAAGGTTGCCAAATACTTGTTACTGTTTAAATCCATCTTGTTAACAACATTGACACGTGCTATAAAAAAAATACGACAGAAACATTAAAATAGATAAATAACAGCTGTTTCTGTGTGTAGTCCTAGCCCTTGTCTGTCTAACCTTGATCTCAAATCAGGCTATCAGTCCTTTTTTTACAACATTCGCCGAGGTGGAAACTCCGCCTCTTTTATCGTAGTTGGCTCACAGACGGACAGCTGACCTCCTTTTCCTCCCGACTCCACCTGACCCACGCTGTCACAATCAACAAAAGGAGTCCCAGTGACAAGGTTTAACTTGAGAATGTTAAGATGATGATTTGCTGTTCATGTTTGTTTGTTTGTTTTTCTCAATTTTTGCAGTCGAGTGACTTCAGCGATATCACCAACTGGCCCACACCTGGTGAATTGGCCAAAGAGGTATGACAAGTGTGTTGGCTAAATCAGTCATATTAGAGGCAACAGCTTGTGATTATGTTCTGCTGGTTGCATTACTGGTTAAACAGCTTTTTATTTTTTAGGGATTTTCCCTTTTTTTATTTGATGGTGACAATGGATAGACAGGAAAGGTGGGAGAGAGAGAGAGGGGATGACACGCAGTAAAGGGCCGCAGGTCGGATTCAAACCCGGGCCGCTGCAAAGGACACGAGATAGAGGTTGCCCCGAGATTTTGCACAACATTTAAAAAGTGTTCCAGGAAAAAAATCCAGGGAACTTTCAGGTATTACTGAAGTTGTGAAAAACTCATCACAGAGAAGAATATGTTCATCAAGCTTCAAGCAAAGGGGATAAGTTATGTTAAAATCCTTTTAATCTCGTCAAGTTTTATTGTGAAACTCACAGTCTCCTGTGTATCAAGAGCCTGAACTAGGGCTGCTTGTTTATGGGTCAGAAATTCACGATTATTTAACACGATTGTCACTGACTTTTGGAAAAATGTTGCAATTAATAAACTTTAAAAAAACAGTGGAACAGTTACAGTGAAAACACCTTGCGTTTTGAATTCTCCCTTCATTTTTTTCTTATTTGAACATTTCTTTCTCATTCAGAACACAATTAAAAAATAAGTTTTTCCCGATTATTCTTTTTTTGTGATCATTAGGAGCCAAAATTGTAATTATTTCAATTTCAATTCATTGCAACTTGGACCCAAAATGTGATTTTTGACACAGAACAAGCAGATGCCAACCAAATTTAGGAAAGGAAAAAAAAAACGTGTAAAGATAAAAAGGCTACATGACATTTCACCAGTGTAATTAAAAGCGGGCCTCTCTATCTTCCAGCAGCAACAAAATGTCCTCAACAACAACGGGAAGAAGCCTCCCGCCTCACGCAGAGAGAAGGAGAAGAAGAGGGATGGCATGGAGAGAGAGTCTGAGAGCAGCCATGACGGCGGGGAGAGCAAAGAGAACCAGGAGGCTCAGCTGGACCTGCTTAGAGAGCTGCCCAAAGACGCAGAGTCCAAGGCGGGACCGGACACCAAGAGCGCCGGCCTGAAGAAGAGGGGAGGTGAGGGTGAGGATTTCTTTTCTCTCCCAAGTTAAGCATGTTAAACGGCATCGTGTAAAGGAGTAAGGCTGATTATAGTAGCATCCAATCAAAGTTTGATCAATTCACAGCTCTTCTCTGACCAGTGAAATGCTTCATCTCCAGAATGTCACCTTTTTATAAACAATTTTCAAATACTCTAAAATGTTCCCATGAGTTTAGATTTACACCGTGGCTGCGTATACGTTGGTACGTGGAGACGCGACTCGTATCCTGGTTCTCCTTCTCCATAAACA
>NC_045741.1:3887506-3890575 GCF_008692095.1 Etheostoma spectabile | reverse complement strand
ATCAAGGAGAGGGTTAACTTCTCCTGCTGCAGATATCCCACCGTGGTCAGAAAGCACAGGGGAGACACTCAGTTTCTTTCACTGGGACTCTAGAGTCACTACTCACTCTGACGCTAATCACCATCACTCTCTCAATCGCTCTACCTCACAATCACCACACACACACACACGACGGCCCTACTATTCACTTAAAGAGATACACACCAATGTACAAGTACAGACTTCAGGCCACTTCCGTAGGCTATGGTGAAAGCGTTGTGTGGAGCCTCCGCAGAAGCAGATATCACCCTTAAGAATCCACTTACTTATTTGGAGATGAATGTTTTCACTGGACAGAGATGACTTGCATCCTTGATTGCTGCGCAGAAGGAGCATGTCAATAACCATATTGATCACGGTTGCTAAATGCTGGTTGGTGCATGTTCTGCTCTGATAATCTCATGGGTTGCACTTCAGCTGATTCGTTCCCACTTTTCTATTTAGACATTTGAAAGAAGAAATAACGGGTCCAAATCTTTTTTTTAGGCTAATAAGAGACACGCCACTTCCTCAGCTCGTAAGTGTCTAAACCAGAAAGGAAGTGAAGAGTTTGATTTCAAGATTAGATGAAATCATCCGAGCTAGATGATTTTTTTTTTTTTGTTTTGTTGTGAATGAACTACAAAAAACTGCAAAACTCTGCCAGGACTTTTTTTTAATATGGCTATACAAATACACACATTGATAGACAGTAATGGTATACGTGTTTCAGATATTACATTAGGGAAGTGGTAGTATAGTAGTACTAGTAAAAGTAAAATAATGGTTAAAAACTGGCGTACCTCCTTCCTCCTTCCTAAAACCATCAAAAGGATTTGACAGCTTATTTGCTTTCTTGCTGAGAGTTAGTGAGAAGATCGATACCTCTCTGATGGCTGTTGGTTAATTATGAAGCTCCAGCCAGCTGCTGGTAATCTTAGCTTAGCTTAGCATAAAGAGTGTAAACAGGTGTAAACAGCTAGCCTAGCTTTGTCATAAAGTGATAATAACTTCCTACCAGCACTTGTAAAGCTTATTGAGTAACATGTTATATCTTCTTTGTTGAATCCGGTTGGCTTTATATAACTCTAAGCAAGAAAAGCTCAACTTTTAAACTTAAGAAAACAGGCAAATGGGATTGAAAACCCAACCTTTACATGTTCTTTAGTAATGTTTTCAAATATAAATAAGGCATCTGTAATGTTTATTCTGACGTACAGTATGTTACAGCAATTTCTAGTGATGCCAAGTTGCAATTTTCATTAAGTTGGAAACATGTTTCTTTATACCTCCAAAGCAACATAGATTGACTGCTAATAAATTAGGCTGTCAAGCTACAACTTCACTCAGTCTTTTGAGTATTGAATATGGAAGTTGAATATTTCATAACCATCGACAAGGTTTTAAATGACCTGTCTTTAAATACATAATCATGTGTTGTTACATTACAACTCAGGGTTGTTTTCACTCGATAGTTCAACATGATGAGGTTCTCTTTGAAGGAAACAAGTCCTTTTTAAAGCTGCTACGTGAGCTGATTACACCTACTAACCAGTGGTTCTTTATTTTAGAGACCCACATTGTTGATTTAATTGCTTCCAGCATTTTTGGAACAAAACTCGTCACGCTCTGTTTTCGGTGTGCAATCATCGCCAGGTAACAAGCGTAAGTGGGTATCCCTGCCGCTGGAGGAAGGGTCCCGGGACGACGGCAACAAGGCGCCCAGTGGGGGTCCGGCACGCGCGGACACGGAGCCCACCAGCAACACAGCCGACCCTACGTCGCCCAATCACACACTCCATAATAACAGGGCGCATGATAGCAGCAGGAGTAAGTGGCCACGCAGCTCCCTGTTTTCTGTTGATGGCTTCCTTCTGTGTTGTGCTTCTTCTTCACTCGCTGCTTTTGCTTTGCTGTTTGCCCTCCACTTCATGTTTGCTTTCCCCCGCTGCCGTCTGTGTTTCCACTGTCTGCAAGCTTTGTTTCCATACTAATCCATAGCATAGAGTGAGAGCATGGCATGCATGTTAAGCTGTGATGAAATTGATCTTTTAACCACGTTAAAATCTTTATAGTTTTGTTGCAGAAAGGTGATTCAATGCTTTTTTTGCCACAATTAAGCCAGCAAAAGAGAAGTTAAACGGGCCCCATTATGGTAACACCATGTAATTTCTGTCGGCACACTAACTTTACTTCTGAGATCTGGGAACTTGGCTCAAATCAAGTTTTTTATTATAGTTATCTTATTTTTATGTTTCATATCTTAAACTCAAAGTTATACTTTTATAGTGTTATATTCAAAGTTTTTATCCTTAATTAGGCATCTCCAGGCGTGCTCTAAATAACATTTCACTCTACTAGTACAGTACCCTGTATGGAGTCCCAGCAGTGCTAACAATGCTACATGTCCCACAAGTTTCACCACGTCTTTGGGAGGTCTTCTCAAATGCACAAAAAATACCTATATTTAAAATGATGATAATGATAAAACCCAATGTCATGAGGGAAAAATCTATATCCGACATTTTGGCAGTCTACTTTTTGATCATTTCACCTTTGATCCACAGTACTTGGTAATTTATTTGGAAAACCAGTTTTCTCTATTAAGGATTTTTTTAAATTTAAAATGTAGTTAATGGATTAATCAGTCAATCAACAGAAAAATAAGTATTTTCAGCTTCTCTAGTGTGTGAATTTGTTGCTTTTTCTTTCCCCAAATTAGAAAAAATAAAATTAGTTTTTAGGTTTTGCAACCCTGGTTAGACAAAACAAGATATATAAAGACTTGTATTCTAGGAAATTGTGATGGATGTTTTTCACCATTTTCTGACTTATTATTGCCCAAACAATTGATTTTATAATAAAAAGTTATCATCAGCAGATTATTTGATGCTGCTTCCTTTTACCTCCAAAACAGTGGTTTAGATAATCTGACTAAACTGAAGGTTTTCCCAGATCTAGGCAACTTTATTGAATATCATGTTTATAGCCTATAGCAATAACGGGCAAACCTATAAAAAAAAATAAGCTCAAGATTGTAAAAAAAAAAAA
>NC_045741.1:3882051-3887496 GCF_008692095.1 Etheostoma spectabile | reverse complement strand
AAAAAAAAAAAAATATCAGATAAGCTGCCTGTAATGCTACTCACTCAAATTAGTTTTCTCGACTTAACTTCTAAAAGCAGTTTGCTTGTTACGCTGCTCATTTATCCCAAGTTCTTGGTAGGTTTTAATCGAATTAGAATGAATGCGGTTTAACTTGTTGGGAACCACTGCATGAAGGATCTGTGAGATCGGACACTAAGTGTTGATGCTTTCTTCGTCAGGTTGGAGAAGAGAGCCGCGGGACTTTGGGGACGATGCCGCCAGCGTCCGAAGTGACAACGGGACCGTTCACGGAGGAATCCGAGGCCGAGGGAAAGGCCGAGGGCGCGGGAGAGGCCGCGGGCGAGGTGCGCTTTTTACTTTTTCCAATTATTTACTCCCCCAAATTTAAACTTTAAAGATGCATCTCGTTGGTAATGGACTCTTTGTATAATGTGTCCATTTGGTGTGTCTGTTTTTAATTCCTTACAGCAATTATTTTTGGCAGACCTAAAGCTTATGTAACAAGATGAGAGAAGTTTTTTTTAAAAGACAATTCACCTTTTACAACATGTCAGGGCTTGGTCTTATTCAGTGATAGGCTCTGATATATCTTTCTGTTTGGTCTGCTCCTTCAGGCCGCTATGAATACTCTCAGAGCTTCCGGGACTCTCAGTCGTCTGACGGCTCGGCTCAGGCGCCCTCCGAGTTTGGCAGCAACATGGTTTACTACTACGACGACGGCAGCAAGGTCCAGATGTACACAGTGGATGAGAAGCTTCTTAAAGAATACATCAAACGCCAAATGTGAGTATTTGACATCTACTTCGATTGGCAACATAGGGACTTTCAGATGCACGTGTCTGACTGGAAGGTGTGGTGCAGATTCCTTTTACTACCAGGGGAAAGAAATCACATGTCTTCCCTCCTAACCACCTCACCAAATGTTCAGAGCTTTAACGAGACCCATAAACCAGTTAATATTTGTAATGAGACATTAATATAGCTAGTGTTCACCACCTTCTGATGATTTTACAACTGTAACTGGAGAAAAGAAGGAGAGGAAATGAAGAATCAATGACAGTTTGTCATTTCCTTCATTCATTGCATTTAATTGCAGAGCAATATGTTGAAAAAAAACCCATTTAAGTGCTTTTTTAAAAGGTCATATTTGATTTCTTTAAATCTCAGCATCTTTTACATTCAATGCAAAACAATTTTACAATACAACATGTCAAGTCTTATCCAGTTCCCTGCAGCCTTGATATAAATGATAAAAGGTGTGCGTAGGTATTTTGTCATACTGTATGGGTCTGTGGACTCGTAAACTTAAATGCATTAAAAGGACCATCACAGGTTTCCACCTCTCCTACACATTTAGTTTTTTTGGAGATCGGTTCCATCTTTAATGCTATTCATACTTTTTGAGCGTGAGTCTGGCTTCAACTATAATTGTATTATGTTTAATAGTATTAGAGTTGGTTTATTAAATTAAGGCCATTCCTCACAACCATCTGGCATTACTTATAGAAGAAAAAAACATTTTTAGATCTTTGAAAATCTTCTTCAAGTGCATCAAACGTGTCCTTCAACAGTGCCAAAAACTGTAATTTATGGGGCTCGGTATGTCTGCAGTGTAGGTCCAAGGTAATCCCAAGTGTTTATCAGGGAATGGAAAAACATGGCCGAGAAGGTCAGCGTGCAAAGTGGTCAAAGTTATGTTTTAACCACCCGCTCCCACACAGTCAACAGGTGAAGGTGACCGTGCAGAGCAGGTGCGAGTACAGCTGGAACAAACGTTGCTGTACAATTGTCTCAGAAATAACTGCAATTACTTTTTTTATTTTTTTAAACAAAACAAAGTTTTGAGTGAAGTCCAGGTAAATTTCTTTTTTTACTGTTATTTGACCCAGAATGTAATAACACAAAAACACAGCCTTTAAAGTAAACCACGCCTATTTATTCTCATTTTTGTTGCTGTGAACGTGTATAGGGTCAAGCCCACAACTAGCATAGTTTTACCCAATAATCAATTAAATAATTACATCTAACACATCTAAACAAAAGCAACAATTACCATCAACTGTCGTACCCCTTAAGACCTTAGCAATTAATTGTGGTTAAACAAAGAAACAGAATTGGCATTTAGACAATGAAGTAGTTATTGTTACAGGTCTAGGTGTGAGGGACTAAATAGCTGATACGTGTGCATGTGTGGCCGGTAATGCTCCGGTGGCTCAGTCCTGCAGGGGGCAGTGTGCACTCTGTGTCTGACTGACAGCTCTGGCCTCATTGCAGCAGCACACTCAGAATATCGGCGGGTGAGGTGGACTAAATATAGTCTGAGTGCTTCAGAGGAGATAGGGGATGAATTACTGTACATGCAGGGCTGAGCGTGGAAATGAAAAGAAAAGGGGGGGGGGGGGGGGGGGGGGACGACATTCTTGTCGTCTCCTCTCTCGTCTCCTCAGCGTTATACAGGCTGCTCACTCAGCCGTGCGTGTGTGTGTGTGTGTGTGTGTGTGTGTGTGTGTGTGTGTGTGTGTGTGTGTGTGTGTGTGTGTGTGTGTGTGTGTTGTGGTGTGTTGTGTGTGTGTGTGTTGGGTTGATACAGAGGGCTTTTTTCCCCCCAACTACAGACTTGGTCTTGCAGTCACAAGGTTGGACATTTATTGTGGCCCATAACAACATTTAGAAGATTATAAAGTGACAGATTCACAGAAATAGATTTATTCACTTGTTATACAATCAGACGGTACCAAAATATGCCTGTTAACATCAAATCCCTTCACGCCACTGTCTGTTTTGCCTTTCTATTTTATTGAATTGAAATTGAATTGACTATATATTATGCTATACTACTACATTTGATCTATACTGTTCCTTTTTCCCCACAACACCTATGTAAATCTGTTCATCACATTATATTCTGTACTGTACGACATTCAAGTACTGAAAGCTGGCATTAGACGTCTTGGCAGATCATTAAGTTCTGGTATGACTATTGGTATGGACTCATGAGACTTATGTTTCAGTCCCCACACTATTTTTGAGATTAATTTGAAGAGTGTGTTCCTGATTAAATGAACTCACAAGCTGTTTGATGAGCACTTAAGGCCTCACGTTGTCTTCCCTCTCCTCCAGTGAGTACTACTTCAGCCTCCACAACCTGGAGCGAGACTTCTTCCTGAGGAGAAAGATGGACACGCAGGGCTTCCTCCCCATCTCCCTCATCGCCAGCTTCCACAGAGTGCAGGCCCTCACCATGGACGTCAGCCTCATCATGGAGGTAACACCACGTCATCAATGAGTCAAGTGATACAGCTGTCAATAGAGCCGGATCGCATGGCGTCATATTCAGAAAGCCACGCCCACCAGAGGGGAAAATTGTCTGCTCTCTATTGACATTTACTGCGTGAAGATTCCTCCTTCGTCAATTTCGTCTCCTACTGAACAACAGAAAAATGTCTTTTATGTTGGATGCACTAACAACTATGTTTAACCCACGACCCGAAAAACTGAGCTTTCATGGACCGGGAGAATGGGGAGACTGGGGGGTCCTGCCACTAAGCCAACGTTAAGCCCAACGTTACGTTTGCGGCAAGCACTTTGTTACCAAGTCAAATATGTCAAATGCCAGTTTTTGGCTAACTATATTTCTGTATCTATATCAGACCTATGGTTAGCTTAGTGTCAGGATCCAACAGTGTCCGGATTCTCTCTGCTGATTCCTCACGTCTGTATCCACTTAGGTCCTCAGAAAAGATCAGTTTTTTGGGTCGGCAGCTTATAACAACTTAAGTAATGGGTTCTTTGCATTGTTGGTAGTAAACATCACCACACAGCAGCCTTTGGGCATTTTTCTGATGTTTGCTAGCAGACAAAATGATGAGCTCTGTCTCTATGCAACACATGAGCCTCCTGATTCTGTAATGCTATGTTGCAGTGTTGTCACTGATTGGCTCCGGGTGACGTGTCTTTCTAAGTGTCTTTGCGACACAGAGATCTCAGAATAACTGGCTCCTTCAGTTATGTATTTGCTTTAAAATTAACTTTTAATCCCATAATTATTGAATGATGGGAGTATATGGGAAGAATAATATTTACTCGATTAAAAAAAGAGCCATGAGAAATTGTGGAATGTTGCTTTTAATAACTCATGTATTTGTCCTTGTTGTAATAACTTGAATAAATAAATTCATCTCAAGGCCCTAAAGAGCAGCAAAGAGGTGGAGCTGGTGGACGACAAAGTTCGCTGTAAAATCGAGCCGGAGCGCTGGCCCATCCCCGCCCCCACCGTCGTGGGTTCTCCTCGGACCGACTTCTCCCAGCTCATCAACTGTCCCGAGTTTGTTCCTCGACAGACCCTGAACTCCAAAAACTCCGGTCAGTGTTCAACTCTTCTGCTACTTCTCTTTTTAGACACCAAAGGGAAGAGTGAAAAAGAAGGCCGGTAATTCATCGTACTAACAAGTATTGCGTATCAAAACCTGAAACAACTGCTGCATTTGTACCACTGGGCAAAACACATCAGTGAGTCGCACCGTTGCACTGGGTGACATGTTACTTTATTAACATGAAACACACACACACAGACACACTGTACTTTCATTGATCCATTCCCACATATTGTACACCGTCCCGCTACCACAAATACCCACTAGAGCCCATAATGTGGATTTACCCGCCGCTAAGAATAGGCTCCATAAATCCACTATTTCCTCCTGTGTGAATAACGTTAAAACTAAAACCACAGTGACCTGCTGTTTTTAGGAAATTTATGAGCCTTTAAAAAAAAAAAGAAGAAAACTATGTATGGGCTGAGAGCCACAGACAGGAAGTCAGAAAGAGAGAGACGCACTAACACATTGATGGTTTAATTCTTTTCACTGGATTTTTTGCAAAAAAAGAAAAATATTGAATATAGTTTGCCTTATTCTTTAAGTAATGCAAGGCTGCTAGGTATTAATTACTAATTATAATGCACACAGTTATTAATTCGGTAGTATAAACAATTTTATCCAATCAACAGTCTAAAACCCAAACACAATCAGTTTTTTTCATTTAAATTAAATCCTGCAAATTTTAACATTTAATAAGAGGGAGCAAAGTGTTTTTTCTGTTGTCATTTAAGCATTATAAATGACTTAAAGGCAGGGTCTGTCTAACCCCCTCCCCCCCTCCATCATTATCTTAATTGTTTCTAAATAATATTATGCCCCATGAAATAACTGGCCTTTCAAAATAAAAATGTGCCTGCCTCTATGGGAATTTACATAGGGGGGTGTATACTTATGCCCCCTGTATTTTAACATAGGGGGTGTATACTTATGCCCCTTGTATTTTAAGGAAGAATATTTATTTATTTATTTACAATACATTATTCATTCAGAAAGAACATTGGTGTCCTTTTTAAAGATTGGATTTTTCTAAAGATTTTGAATTAAAGCATTAAGATCAATTTCC
>NC_045741.1:3875950-3882041 GCF_008692095.1 Etheostoma spectabile | reverse complement strand
TTTTATTCCTCTTTTTAATCAACTTTAGCATTGTTGTGTAAACCTTTTTAAGCCACTGTGTACACACACACACGCGCACACGCACACTCACACGCACACGTATAAGCAAGTACAGCTGCTGTTAGTAACTAATAAACATATTCTCATAAACGTTCCCTGTCTCTATAATCCCGTTGTGTTGAGTTCCGTTTAAAGACACAGGATCTTCCTCCTGTAGCTAAATGTGAGCCGACAGTGTGATGTAGGATTTTTAACACTGTGCCTGAAGGCTGTCTGAGTGTGTGATGTGTTGGGGCCTTTCAGCTTCATCGCCTGTGAAGAAGACTCAGGACTCCAGCGGGGGGGCCCTCCCGGCCGAAGAGGCCCCCAAGCCTGACCCCGAAGCCTGGATCCAGGTGGAGAAACGCCACCGACAGCCCTCCGGAAAGGTACCAAACAAACTAAAGCCTTTGCCCTTCAAGCACTACATTTCCATTTTCATCCCTTCCATTTTTCTCCTTTTTTCTGTTTCCCATTACATCACCTCCATCCTCTGTGTCTCCTCCGGTCCGTCTCTCCATTTGTGTCCTTTACCTTTCGGTCGGCAGCATGTCAGTGATGATGTGTGTGTTGTCGACTCTACTCCTCCCTCAGCGCTCCAACCCGGCCTTCTCCCCTCTGCAGTTGAGTACTTCCTGCTCCCACTTTTTTATCCTCACTTCTCTTTTGCCTGTCCTTCTCTGTGCTTCTCATTCATTTTACATCTCATACTTACTGTTAGAAAAACTTACTGTTTTTACATTTGCTTAGCCTCATTTTATTTGTTTTTCACCCTTAACCCCCCTTAGTTTTCAACCATCCATTCCTGGAAAATCATGTGAATTACAGAGTTTGAGTTACAGTAAATGACAAGCATTAACGATTGACTGTTTTCTAACATAATATTGGTTGTTGTTGTGAAAAATTAACCATTTTTAATCCACCGTAGCTGAGATTTATTTAGAGATTTTAGCTTTATTTACTATTATCTATTAACCTTGTGATTTTTCATGGAGCTTCCTGCATTCTATACAGGGCAGGTAATTTGCAATCAAACTATTGCAAAGATTTGATGTGATTTGATTTGATCATATTTGTTTTATTTATTTATTAGCTTGTTTGATAGACATTATTAAACCCTGCTGTAAATGTGAAAAGAACCAATAAGAAGGTAATAACATTACGTCAATATGATACTGTTCTATACACAGAAAGTAACACATACAGGTAAAAAGACAAATCCTACTGGCCCAATAAAACCCCATAGAGGATAAAAAATATTATTATGAAATTAACATATTCACCTATGAGACTACTTAAAAAGACAAAGCAGCTAAAACATATTTCACAAAAAGAAACGGTTCCTTTGTACATTCTCCCTTTCACCTCGCCATCCTGTAGTTTCATGCTCTGCTCGCCTGTTCCTTGGTTAAATGTCCGTGTCTGTGTCGCCCAGGAGCGCAGCGAGGCTCCGCCATGCAGCCACCCGGCCCGTCCGCACGCCCCGCCAGACCAGGAGGAGCTGGACTTCCTGTTCGACGAGGAAATGGAGCAGATGGCGCCCAGGAAGAACCGCTTCACCAACTGGTCGGACAAGGACGACTCGGACGACGAGCTGGACGACCAGGACGTCAACAAGATCCTCATCGTCACCCAGACCCCCCCGTATATCCGCAAGCACCCCGGCGGCGACCGGACGGGCAACCACGAGTCCCGCGCCAAGCTCACCACCGACCTGGCCAAAGCCATCAACGACGGGCTCTTCTACTACGAACAGGACCTGTGGAAGGGAGACGAGTCCTTTGAGAGTACCAAGGTAAGGAGAAAAACATGGAGGATAGTGTTTTAAGCAGGAACATTGACTAATGATTGTCATCAACACTGGCCATTGATCCCCATTTTTCCATATTTGGCATTTTTACTCATCTTTAAGAGGAATAACAGGCGAGAAAACGTACCTTCCCATAGAGCTGGACGATATGGAGAAAATCAGATATTGAGATATTTTTTACCAAATACATTGGTGGCGATATGTAGGGTTCACAATCTGTGCTTTCAGAGAATATTAAAAAATATGACATTTTATATAGGTATTAATAATCAATAATGTGAACGTGACTAAGTGGGTAATAGCAAATAATAAAACTGCTTGTGTCTATTTGTCTACTACCAACATTTAAGACGATATCTAGCCTCAGATACCAATGACGATATAATGTTGATGTCTTACCCAGCCCTAACGAAGTATGCAAATTTGAATACAAAATCATTATCAAACCTAATTTGACACCTGAAACACTTTTTCTCACTTTTTTCCAAGTTTTTTTTGTCACTTTTTTCAAAAAGATTTTGTCGCTTTTTCTTATGTTTTTGTTGTTGTTTTTTTGCACATTTTTGGCATTTTTGTTCTTTTTTTAAATCTTTTTTTTTTTTTAGACAATTTTTTTAAGACATTTTTTTCAATGTTCATTTATATTTTTCACCCCCAAAACGCTATAAAAATTGAATAAAACACCCAAATTCAATGAAAGTAGTGAAGTGATAATTTATTTTATGGAACCATCCACGTTATTTATATTTTTTGGACAATGTGGTTGAATCAAACCCAAATTTCCTGATGTAGAAACTTTATGAACACGGGTCAAATTTGACCCGAGAACAACAGGAGGGGTAAAAACATTTTTACGGGTTGAATGAACCGCATGAACTGAGAGTGTCAACAGCTAAATCCAAATATTTGAAGTTTAACTCTGTGTGTATATTCATTCCTCTTTGGATTGACAGTTTAATTGACATTTTTTTCAGTTTAAGAAACCAAACGTGTCTGAGCAGGTACATCTCAATACTGGTTGGGCCAGTACAGAAAGTTACATGCAACACACGTACCAAGTTATGTGTCAACAAACAGGTCTTTACACTATGGCACCATTCACAGAAACTGTAGCTACTAGCATAGCACAAGGTCCCTAAAAGTTTCAATTTTAAGTCTCAAACCTTGAAAAAATTGTTTAGGGTATTTGCATAAATAATAAAATATGTAAGGTTTGAAAAGGGAAATTCATCTTGCATCCAAGAGATAAAAGACTTGAACAATAGATGCCCAAAGTCATGTTGCATTCAGGTGCAAATAAAATGTTTTTTAAGTAATGTAGGAAGGTTTCAACTGTAATGGTGTTAGTGAGTATCAGCAGCCTACTCAGTGCGGCAAATACTCAAATGTAAGTACTTGGCCTTGAATGTTGGTGTCCAACAGTGAACTAGCTTGCTCTGGTTCTTAAGCCTTGGCAGAGCATGAGTCACTTCCTGTTATTGAATTAGCTGCCATGTTGTTAACTACTGAACCCTCAGCGGGTCACTCTGTCCACAGTTAAAGCCAAAATCCTGAACAGCCAAATACAAGTCCACACTGAGAGCCACTCTGATGCTTTAGGGACTTTGTTTTCCACACACAATGTTCTTCATTCCCATTTGACTTCCAGAAAACATAATCCTGAATTTTATTACTGTCTTGCTTCAGTGCAATCATGATACAACTTAAACTTTTTAAAAACTGACATTTTTTTTTAGCTTGAAAAGGATGAGAAATATCTTTCTTTGAACTTTGCGGCAGCAGGAAGAGAGCAGGGAGGATATTGTCTTAAGATAGTCTGTGGATTAATATATGTGATGTTTAATATTGGAGACCCCACTTAGATTCCACCCTGGACTTCAGTAGATTTTATAAAGATAGGCCTGGATATTTGCACTGATTTCACAATTCTTTTCAATGTTTGTTGAGAAAGTCTCGATTTGATTCCTGAAGCTTGAGTGACATCAGACACTTACCGATATTGCATAAATATCAAAACACTTCTCAGAATTTATCGTGTAACTTAAAGTTGACAAAAGAATATCATCATTTTTGGGATAACTCGATTCCCAGTGACATTTTACACATCATGCAGTCCTAACTTTACCATTTGTAACAATAAGACACATCTACACACAACATTTAGCACTGATGGGCAGATGCTTTTAATCATTGAGGAAAGGCTGAGATGCAAAGATTGATTTTAGAAATTGATTTTTGGTTCTTCAGCAGAGAGTCACAAGTCTCAAATGAGGTGCCAGGCTCTCCTGTAAGGGACCTGACATTTAATCCAAAACAAGTCAGACGGTTTCTTGACGTTGTGCCTTTTGATACAGTCGATGAAAACATTTGAAGTGTTTTTCAGAAAGACACACTGTGTTGCGGTTCTCTCCAGTTTTAGGTCTCGGACGCTCGGCTGGCGCTCTGAGCACTTTGACGTAAAGACTTTGACAGAGCTGTTACATCTCACGCTTTAGAGGGGGACAAATATACCATTTATAAAAACTACTAGTTATTGCCCACTGTACAAGCCTTCAGACTACAGCAGACTACACCAGACTGACACGTGTGACACCCAGTTGCATCCAGAGCCGAGTGGCCTGCTTTCTGGAGAAGCTGCTGTACCTTGTTGGGTGGGTGCAGAAACAACCAATAGAAACACAGTTACACAGCATTACGCAATCTCATTTTATTACACAATTAAGTAGTTATTGCTATTGGTCTGAGATCAGTGTTTTACAGCAGTTACATTGTCATACAGAGTTGTTTAGTCTGGCTTAATGGATGTAGTACATTGCTGGGATATCTGACACGTGGCGTGTGAGAGGCGCTCTGCTATCGGGGCTTAGCGCCGCCCACGGCGGTTGTGATTGGTTTAAAGAAATGCAAACAGAGCATGTTTTCCCCTGCACCTGAATAGATGGGCAGTGTACCTTACTCCCAACGCTGACACAGCGCTGCGAGGATAGGTCTGGTATGCCAAAGGGTGGTGCAGTTGTTCTTAATGATGCAGGAGCAGTGGCAGACACTCTTTAGTTCTTCAAATATTCAGAATCAGAAATACTTTATTGATCCCCGAAGGGAAACCCTGTATTACAGTTGCACAAATAGTAGAAATATAAATAAAGAAATAAAGAAAAATAAGGAGTGTGGATATTTACATAGCTAAAGGAATATTATAATACAGTTTTTACATAATTAACATAATGAAGGTGTTGCAATGCTAATAATAATAATAATAATAATAATAGTACCAGTTGAGTATTGCACACATTACAAGCCAGCGTTGTTGCTGACTATTGTACCACTGAGACCTAGTCCACACGAACATCAGTATTTATTTTTAATTTTTGCCTTTTCATTGTGTTTTGACCTTACACACACACACACACACACACACACACACACACACACAGCGTTTAAGGTAACAAAAAGGGTCTTTATGAAAAATTCCCAAAACTTCTTTGTCCTGTAACGTCAGCGTGCGCCGCTATCTCCTTTCAAAGGCGTCACAAATGAGGTGACATTTATGGCTATGGCCCACATGGTTCTAACTGCTATCAGGACTTTTTACATGTTAACACACACACACGTCCAGTTGCTCTTACTCTGACAGCAGCGTCAGAATGCTACGGAGCGATCGGTTGTTAACTGGTCTTAGCTTTTTTTCAGGCTTCTGATTGGCCAGCATGGCGTTATTTCGGTGCCTGTTGGTTATGCATGCTCTTGACAGTACATTAATTACATACATTAAAGCCTGTTTTTAAAAACACCCTGTGCACGTGTGAATCAACAGATTGAAACACACAAGTCAGATGTCTTTCCTCTTGAAACAAAAGGTGATTTCTTTCCCCTTAAATACACTCTGAGTATAGTGAAAGTGCAGCATTAGTTCAGGAATTGTGAAATGAAAGTTCAAAAAGGAATGGAAATTTAAAATTCCAAATATTTTTCTGGTTGAAAATGCTTCAAACGTCAACAAGAAATAACGTCCCCCAACATCGCTTAGAGCACCTTAACAGCTTATTGTACGTTTTACATGTAATACCTCACTCTGAAAAGTAAATATTAACTATAGCCTCCAGATAAAAAGATGAATGTCCCACTCAAACAAAATGAAGTAAATATCGAATGGGCTTTGAAACTGCACATTTGGCAGGACTTGAGTCACACTAATATGTACAGTGCATTGTGCAAAAGCTAAAACCCAAACTGGCAAGTTTT
>NC_045741.1:3874603-3875940 GCF_008692095.1 Etheostoma spectabile | reverse complement strand
TTTCCATGATTTTGAGTTTTTGGAGTTGTCAGCTCATTCGTCGGCTCAAAGGTTGTCACTGATGTCATCACATGTGGGAAATGTTCCGCCTGAACACACACACCCACACCCCCACACTCGAAGGTCACCTGGATTTCTTTCTGTTTTTGACGCTGACGTGTAAAGTTTAAAGTACGCTGCACATCTGCTGTGTGTCACACACGCTCGTGTGTACGTGGCTGCAGCCGCTGCCATATCACATATTTACTACCACCATGTCACAGTGTTAATAGTTTAAACAGCCTGGAACCGAAGGGTTTGACTATTTATAGTCATCTCTGATATGATGTGATTCTTCATGTTGATTAGATGTGTTTTTTTCTTCACACGAATGTAGTACAAAGATGAAATAATGCAATAAAATAAGCAGAAAATGGTCTTTACCGTGGAGTTTATCATCAATAACACTTTTATCTCTGTTTTTTTCAAATGACATCGTGTATTTAACTTTTTAAGGGGTTGTAATGGATGGTTAACAAATAAGGAACCAAAAAAAGACATATTTCTGACAAAGCATTTTAATAATCCCCCAACTTGTCAATTAATGGATCATTTTACTTCTAAACCTTTACCTTTAGTTCTCTAACATATGAAAATAAAGTAAAAGATGACGTCTTTTCCCCTTTTTTATGTGTTATTAAAGAAGGTTATTTTGAGGTTTATCAAACTACAGTTACATAAATAAACTGGGCAATGTGAACTCAACTTTAACTCTTAAATAAAATAGAAAATGATAGATTTGTACAAGATCGACATGTTATTTAGGCTCCGCTCTTTGCACGGTTGATAAATTAAAGATGGTCTCTTTTTACAGTACATTAAATCTTTATAGGTTTATGTTCCATGTTTTTTGGTACTTGGGCTTTAAAACATATTGCAGGTTGATGAATTTAAACCTCTGAATGTTTCATGTCTTACGATGAGTAACTCTTTTAATGATGTCTGTGTGTTCCCCAGCAGGAAGTGGAGGGCTTCAAGAAGATCACCGTCATCAGTAAAGACGAGTTTGACACTCTCACCCCCAAAGTGCCTGTTGACCCCAACCAGGAAGTCCCGCCTCCTCTCATGCCAGGTGGGTTTGTGGAGCTGCTGTGAAGTCAGGTTTTACACAAGCTGAGCTTCCTGTTTGCTGCATCTGATCATGCCTTTGATACATTTCTTAAGGATCTCCTTTTCTTTCGTCAGTTTCTTCAACCCAGTTCCACCACATTTGTGAAGTTATATATATATAAATATATAAATATATTATATATATATAATATATATATATATATATATATATATATATATATATATAT
>NC_045741.1:3873340-3874583 GCF_008692095.1 Etheostoma spectabile | reverse complement strand
CACACACACACACACACACACACACACACACACACACACACACACACACAAAACAAACTAAGACAATGAAAACATATCGGACCATTGCTACAGTCTGTTGAGTAAGTGTGCAAATTTCAATTCTCACTTAAAGGCCTTTTACCCCTTTTAGTTTTTAAGTGAGCTGTAAATCCATTTGAAACTCTGCAATTCTGCCGTCTTGGTGCAGACTATACAAGAGTGTTCTTGGACCTCAGCATCACATGTAGGCAGGGCCTGGTTGCCAGTATCACGGCATTATACAGCGGTTTAAAAAAGGGCACAGTTTAAAAAAAAAACTCATATTTGCCGTCATGCCGTTCCTGCGGTATGAGCTGTGTCGTCAAGGATAGATCAGTCCAGAAATCCCTGTCAGTGTGCAGTGTGTTTAAAAATGAAATATATTTTGTTCAATATAAACAAAAAGGATGTTTTTTTTTACCAAGACATTTAGCAATAACACATTGTAAAGCTGTCATATACCATATACCGTGAACCTGATATTTATGCTGAAGGTTATCATACCGTCAGAATGGTACACAGCCGCATTCCGGATCATCATCATGTTGTGTAATCTCAGACGTTTTAAAAAGGATCTCATAGTGAGTAATAATGATGTAATTTGTGTGTGTGATCAAGGTGCAGTGTCCGTGGACAGCGGCGCCGAGTTGGCCCACTCTCTGCCTACATCGGTCCCAGAGTCGCCCATCGCTCACCAACCCCGAACGCCCAGGACGCCTCGTACCCCCGGGCGCCAGGACCCCAACAAGACGCCCCGCTTCTACCCCGTCATGAAGGAGAGTGGCACCATTGACGGACAGGTGAGTCCTCTTCCTCAGTGTGCTGCGGAGCAAATCAACAGACCAACGTCGTCTTCTCTTCCCAGGTGTCTCGTGGGACAGAGGAGGAAGCTGCTGCTGTTGTGTTGGGCAGCATGTGTGAAAGATTGCAACTGTAGGAATAAAGAAGTGTGGAATAAAGTGATTATCACCAGGTTTTATATGATACTGACGTAAGTAGGCTTATAGTCTCGCTTTGCCAGACCATCGACACACGCTGCGTAGCAGTGGAGGGTCAGGCTACTCCACACAGCATTCTGGGATGGGAGAAAAACCTGCTCTGGTTTATTGGCATCTCTGTAAACCAATCACAATCGCCTCTGTGTTAAGCGCTGGACGGAGCCGCTGCAAAATAGTCGAGCAACAGAAAACTCAGATTGGACAGA
>NC_045741.1:3866464-3873330 GCF_008692095.1 Etheostoma spectabile | reverse complement strand
AGCTGTCTGGATTTACCCTGCAGAGGTCTGAGGACTATGGTTACCTGGTCTACCAGAGTTTAGAACAGCAACACAAAGGAAGAGGAAGGGAACGGAACTCGGAGGAAATACATGCATCTGGCGGAATTTCCTGCAGCACCGGAGCAATCCCGAAAGTGGAAAAGGTTCTGGTTTTAGGCCTGGCGACACTTCCCTGCTAGCTGGTTGAACTCTTACTGTTTTTGTCTGGACAGTTATTATTGACACCAGAGTCCAGACTGGAAACACTCTTTGCATTTCACAACTGGCAGACGATGCCTTTTCTGTTGCGTGTTTTGCATGTGTGTGTGTTGACATGGACATGGTGTTGACATGGTCAGACTCCGCTACATTCAGCTGTCTTTTTTTAAGAGCAGATCCAATAAAAAGGGGAGTTCATATATATCTGACTTCTACAATTTGTTGATGAAAAACCATGTGTAGCAATAAATAATAACATTGAGTGGGTGATGCATCGTGATGTTGATTTTAAAATGTTGACAGGATCTTTATAGTTCAATCGGGGCACAAGTAAAGATTCACACACCTTAATCTGTAGTGGAAACCCAACTGGATTTATTATGCAGCCAGTTATCAGGGACACGCTGGAGCTAAAAGACTAAAAAACACTACAGGATGTTTTGTAATTTAAAATAATGTTTCCAAAAATCATTTCAGTGGTTCATCAACTCATAACAGGGCGAACGGCACCCTATGCGAGTTTGCCAAATCGAGTATTGGATCTGTAGTTCCAACGAGACATAATGGGACAATTCCGCTTCCAACCTGTAGGGGGACCAAAGGAGGAAAGGTCTCTAGTGTTGCTTTAAGCCCCGTCCCGTCCTGCTAAACAGCTCTTTGTAACATTTGAAACTGTTGTGATTTCCTGTTGCAGACGCCAAGGAAGAAGAAGACCCGCCACAGTTCGAACCCTCCTCAGGAAGCCCACATCGGCTGGGTGATGGACTCCCGTGAACACCGGCCGCGCTCCGCGTCCATCAGGTCCGACCACTCGTTTTCCTTCATGAGCGTAAAGCCGCTGCCTTTCACTCGATGTTTCAGTTAGAAACTGGTAAAGCAGAAGAAGGACACACACCGGTCACTTCCTTTTTTTGTCCCTCTCACTGCCTGTAGGTTTTGTGGCTCCTTCCACCATCAGGCTGCTAAAAGACCTTAGATTAAGATTTAAAAAAAAACATACCATACTAGAATTTTTTTCAAAAACCGTGTCACTCAAACGGGTTCTGTCCTCCGTCCTATTACAGCAGCTCCAACGCCTCTCCGTCAGAAGGCGCTCCGCTGGCAGGGAGTTACGGCTGCACCCCCCAGTCCCTCCCCAAATTCTGGCATCCATCCCATGAGCTGCTGAGGGACAACGGCTTCACTCAGCAGGGATACCACAAGTACCTCCGGCGGAGCATTAACGGTACGGACGCAAAGTTCAAAGTTCATTTACTGACGTATTGTGTTGGGTCTTAAATAATTTTAACCAGGTCATAATCTTCCTCCGTCCATGTAATGCTAACTCTAATACTCGTTTTTTTCTTCTTTCTTTTGCTCGTCCAAATATAATTTGCCCTATATGTACAGATTATTATTACTCTGTCACTTTCACTTCATTTGAATACATTTATTTACTTTGCAAGTAATTTGTGACTCTACATTTTGTTGTGTTTTTATGCTGTGATAAAGGTCTTGAAAGTCTTAAATTTGACTTGGTAAAACCTGCAGAAACCCTGTGTTGATTAAACGCAGAAACAGAAATCCGCTTCATCAGATTGCTGTAGATTGTGCAGGTGTTCATAACCGTCTGTTGACCACCTGTGGAGAACACAGCTGGTTGGTGTGCTCTCCGCTGACTGAATCCGTGGTGTTTTCAGAGAGGAAACGGTTGGGGATCGGCCAGTCTCAGGAGATGAACACACTATTCAGGTTCTGGTCCTTCTTCTTGAGGGACAACTTCAACAGGAAGATGTACGAGGAGTTTAAACTACGTGCGCTGGAGGACGCCAAAGAGAACTACAGGTGAGCCGGACATCACCGTGTTCAAACGATAAGCTCAGATGCAGACACATTTATGTGCCTCAGGGTGGAAAGTGCAAAACATAGCGCTAAGATATTTACATAGTGCAGGGCGGTATAACCAAAAATTTGTAACACATTATTTTTTAGGATTCTGGCGGTTTCACAGTATATCACAGGATTTTCTTTCTTTTGCTCGACTGGACCTTTTATATAGGTTTACAATGGCTTATTCTACTGTCAGGTGTACATAGAATATCACAAACATTTTTAATGTCATCATGGTACTAAAAGCTTTGATTACTAAAGGGTTTGCTTGGCTCCTCAACATTATACAGTAACGTTATATGAAGGAGAATGGAAATTATACAGTAACGTTAAATGAAGGAGAATGGAAATTATACAGTAACGTTATATGAAGGAGAATGGACATTATACAGTAATGTTATATAAAGGAGAGTGGACATTATACAGTAATGTTATATAAAGGAGAGTGGACATTATACAGTAACGTTATATAAAGGAGAGTGGACATTATACAGTAACGTTATATGAAGGAGAATGGAAATTATACAGTAACGTTATATGAAGGAGAGTGGACATTATACAGTAACATTATATGAAGGAGATGGACTTATACATAATGTTATATAAGGGGTAGAGAATTATACAGTAATTAGTATGAAGGAGAATGGACATTATACAGTAACGTTATATGAAGGAGAATGGACATTATACAGTAACAATATATGAAGGAGAATGGACATTATACAGTAACTATATGAAGGAGAATGGACATTATACCATAACGTAATATGAAGGAGAATGGACATTATGCAGTAACGTTATATGAAGGAGAATGGACATTATGCAGTAACGTTATATGAAGGAGAATGGACATTATACAGTAACGTTATATGAAGGAGAATGGACATTATACAGTAACGTTATATGAAGGAGAATGGGCATTATACCATAACGTAATATGAAGGAGAATGGACATTATACAGTAACGTTATATGAAGGAGAATGCATCAATTGGAGATACTCTAAACTAGTTTTATTGTGCAAAGTGAATACACATTCCAACATTGTTCCCTTTCAAAACACCATAGTTGTACCAACACTACCTTGGCCTCAGCTAAGTTAGGTTGTTGTAGGAAAGTGGGCGAGTGAGCGTAGCTCCGCTGTCAGCCTCCCTCGCTGTTAGGTCTGCTGTCTTTCTCAAGGGTCTGTAGGTGGCCGGAGGTGGATTGTTATTGCGTTCATAATGTTACATCCTTGAAGGGACACGTCTTTAACCTCAGCGGGGGGGGGGGGGGGGGGGGGGTATATTTAATGTATTATCGACATTGCCCATTATCAGCAACCATTCATCCAACGTTCCAAAGGCACATTCTGTTCACTAATCTGATATCATTTTAAAAAGGTAACTGAGGAAACGTTGGAGAACCCTTTTAGAGTTATGGAAGCACACAATGTAATCGGAAAAGTTAGTTGTGGGTTATTCATTGTTGTGTTATAAAGTTACTACCATGAGTGAGAAGGGTACGCAATTAACAAGGCTCCCGTTCTCCATTCACTCACAGGTTACTTTGGCCGCAGCCCCTTCTGCAGATTACGATGTATGAAAAATTCATATATGGGAAATTAATACCGGTGTACTGCCCGGCATTACGTTTACACAAAGCAAATTGGACCCTAGAGACAAAACACTTATCAACAAAAGCCATACCTTGAGGCCCTAAAGCCCCTTTTCAGCTCTAAGGACATCAGCTGTTCGCCCCCTCCCCCTCTGGAAAAAGATCCAGGACAATCGGATCCAGAACAAACTAAAAAGAAAACCACAAGCCGTCTATGAGACTTATGTGCAATAAACCCTTAGATATGTTAGTGCAGTAACCTCCACCTCACTGTGTTTATTTATCTTGATTTTCTTTATCAGGGGTAGAAATTAAAATTGTATGTATCGTGCTTTTTTTTTATTGTAGCGACAATTTTGTGAATGGAGAAAATCCATGTCACACTCTTCTTTACAGAGTAAAGATGTCAGACTGACTGACATGGGATGTCATTCTTCTTAGAAAACGATTAGTTTCAAAAAAATGTCAAAGAAAATCCAAATACTATCGAATCGCAATAAAACCGCAATAAAACAAAAATACCAACACAAAATCTGTTGTGTGAAACAATTGAATCGGGACAAAAGCACATCGTCCTGGCACTAATTTTGATATATTTTACTATTTAAATGTTTATGTTTGTATGTATATTGTCATACCGAGAGCTGCTAAACTGTTTGGTTGTTGTGGAACGATGACAATAAAGATCCCATCGTAGTGCCAAGGATAACCAGTTCTTATGGTTTAACCTGCAGAGAGTCTTGAATTTGCAAAGCATGACCCCCTCCTCTCTGTGTAACCCTATCCAACTGCTGGGCTCCTGGTCCCTCAGTGTGCGCCTGCAGACGGCAGATGGGCGTCTGCCGCGCTCTAACACGGTTGTGGATCTGCCAGGAACTCGCCTGCCAAACCCACATTCCTGTCTGCATAAGCCAAATGCCTGAAGTGGGGGGATTCAGGGCGTGTGAGCACTGCCGCTGTAACAAGCTGTAACGGATAACAGCTGTTAGCACAGCAGCTCACCTCTGCCTAATTAAAGTGGCCGACCGGTCCGTGCGGTTCCTCTGTCCGCTCCAGTATTAATAATCCGTGAGACAAAGCTTTTGCTGTTGTGAATTGTTGAGGCCCGATCGTTGCTACGCTACAGATACGCTTACAGGGCAGCAGTTACATCACACATCATCTCCATGTAAATACACTTGTGTGTAGAAGCCCAGTGTCCTTTTGTTTGCTCGTCTCTGTGGTCAGAGTGCAGGTAAATATTTGTTTCCCCCCCTTCCACTTCCCCCTCCCACAGGTACGGACTGGAGTGTCTCTTCAGATACTACAGCTACGGTTTGGAGAAGAGATTCCGGTTAGATCTGTTCAAAGACTTTCAAGAAGAGACCCTCAAGGACTTTGAGAGAGGTAATTAACAGCAGAAAGTAACCCAACCGTCCCAAGCTTCACTTTTACCAAGATTTTGAGAAGAAAGTCACTGTTTCAGTGTGTAAAACACAAACTGTGTGATAGTTTTTCATAAAAACGTTTTGACAATAGGGAATTTAAACTGCACACTATCCATGAAGCAACATAGTTGTATCATCCAAGTTAAAATATTATCGTTTTATTTATTATACATGTTTTTTTTGGTACATGGCAGCAAGAAAATGTAAGTTGCCGGTATAAACGCTACAAGACGAGTAGGTAATAAAAGATATTTTAAATAATAAATAAAAAAGAAGCACATACAGTAGTAAGAAATTCAGTAGTAATAGTAGTATAGTATAATAGCAGTACTGTAATATAGTTGTAAGCAGTATAAGGACTGGTGTTATACAGCGATTTTCCAGTAACGACTACTCAAAGTTCGTTGACATAGTTCAGGAACCATTCACACCCTGTGGCCGAGGCTGCCGTACAAGGTGCCACCTGCTCATCACATACACACTCACACACAGCCCACGGACACTTCGACATGGGACTGCAGGTCCAGGGATCGAACCACCAACCGTCCGATTGGCAGGGGCATGGTTCAGCAACATGGTTATTTAAAGTGCTTTACATAAAAACAATTTAAAAATTCTAACATAATTGTAACATTATCTGCTAGAAGTGCAACAGGAACAAAATGGAAACTTAATGGGAGCGCCTTGTTGCCGGGAAACAAACCCAAGGGCTCCCGCTCATTCACTTATATTGGTGAGCTTTTTATATGTCGATGCGAGGAAGATGTGTTTAATATCCAAACGTTACTTAAATAGTACTCACATAGTTCTTAAATATATTTTAAATCCTAAATCTAACAAACCAAGGAATGCATTACTTTGAAACGGGCAATTGATGTAAAGGGACACTTTATATGTTCTAAATGTATTTTAAAAGGCATGTTTTTTTTGTTTTTTTTTTAACTTGATTGTGTATACACACAAAAGAAAATGAAATAAAAAAAACAAAAAAGAACATGAATATTGTCCCGAGACAGTGCATCATATATTATTTACATTCAGCAACATAAACAATTTAAGGTATAGGCTTGTGCCCTATTTCAAAAATTCAATAACAGGACCCCATCTTCTTTCAAAAACTAAGGTTTTCAATTGTAGTTGTGCTGTCAACCGCTCCATTAAATACACCTGTCTTATCTTTTGAATCCATTGCCTAACAGTGGGTGGCTCAGGTTTTAACCAACAGATTGTTATCATTTTCCTTGCCGTCATTAAGAGGAGATGGAGAAGGAATGCTTGGTCCCGTGAAAAAGATTTTGGAAATATATCCAGTAAAAAAGTTTGGAAGTCAAAAGAAATGTTCACTTTTAGTAGGTTTTCCAAAATGTCCTTAACGCCGTTCCAGAAGTTATGTATGATGGGGCAATCCCAAAAGATGTGAGTTTGATCACCAACCATACCACAGTTCCTCCAACATTTGTCATTTATAGTACTCTGTTATTTTTTATTTTTTTAGGTTTTTAATTCTTTTAAAATGTTAGCCTTGTGTGGGAAAATAAAGGCTCACAAAACATCCCCTTCTACTAAGTGGGATCAAAACAGGCTATGAATTACACACACATGCTCAGTACCTATACCTGCACTAAATGGGAGAGATGTCAGAGTGGGGGGGGGGCTACCCATGGAAAGGCACACCAAGCAGTTGGGGTTTGGTGCCTTGCTCAAGAGCACCTTGGCAGTGCCCAGGAGGTGACTGGCACCTCTTCAGCTACCAGTC
>NC_045741.1:3859108-3866454 GCF_008692095.1 Etheostoma spectabile | reverse complement strand
CTTTGGTCTGTATGGGGACTTGAACCAGCGACCCTCTGGTTCCCAACTCCCTACTGACTGAGCTACTGCCACCCCACAAAGGATGCTGATAGCCAGGCTCTCATTGGCTAGCGGTTAGCCAGTCAGAGTCAAGCAGCTTAGCTCGGTGAATATTAATAAACCAGCCCAAATCGAGCAGAGTCTTCCTGCAGGCTTTCTATAACACGCTAGAATGGCTTAAAACAAGGTAACCAAGGTACAGAGTCCATGGTAGAACTTCAGACATTACCACAAAGTCATGAAGTACGTGTGGCAGGGCACCTTTAACAAATGTTAATTAACCCTTGTGAACACAAATGTCCTTCTATCTGTGTGTTGCAAACCATTTATTGATTGTTGTACAGCTTATGAATGCTAGATAATACCACTATTTGTCCTGTAAATCGGCTTAAAAGTTCACTTTGCAGATTTCACCTCTCTAAGCCGAATGTGTTAAAAGAGGAAAAAAAGCATTAACGTCGATTTCTCAAACCCTTTCAACACCGAGTGACTCAGTGAAGCAGAAGGCAGGGTTGCCAGTAAAACCACTTATTTCCAGCTGAGTTATTGGTGTTCCATAACGGCGTTCCCATTCGAGCCGTACGTGTCGGAGAGCTGTGGCACACTGACCAGCAGACGTCCGGCCGCAGCCAGACTTTGTACTTTGGAGTCACAAACATAATTAATTTCAGTGTCCAAGGAGTTTCATTTGAAATAAAGCTGGTAAGCTGATAAATAAAGCCTTTAATCAGCTAAGCTTCTCTGTATACAGTACAAGTTATATTGTTTCAGTTTGCTCACATGCATGTCTACGTGTATTGTGCAACGTACACTGAGCCAAGCCGTTCCATACAGTGGAAATACAACATAAAGAGGGATTGGTTTTGGGTTTTGTTTGCACACAAAAATAGTTATTTATAAAATCAGCAAATCAGATTAAAAGATTTTACCCAGTCCGGAAAATGTGGACTGCTGATTGTGTGTGTGAGCACTTATATTGGAAGTAGCATTTGACAATGACGTGTGTGTTTTTACTAAACCAGTTTTGCGTTGTGCCGTTTCCTCCCCCAGGTCAGCTGTATGGACTGGAGAAGTTCTGGGCCTTCCTAAAATACTCTAAGATAAAGAACCAGCCCATCGACCCAAAGCTGAAGGAACACCTCTCCCAGTTCAAGAACCTGGAGGACTTCAGGGTGGTGGTGAGTCTCCATGTCTCGCATGGACAAAACTAGGGCTGAACCATTTGAGGGGGGATTGTAATTATTTTTTTTTTCTGCCAGATAACTGTGAAAAAAGTAAACTACAGTTCAATATTCACTGTGTAACAGATAAAACAAGGCATAGAGCATTATAACATGAGACACCCCCCAACTGCTCTATATTCTTATGCAAGGATGAGAATATGAATATGAACTGGCAGCAATAAGTGTTTTAATAAGCATGGTAGAGCGGGACCCATATATGGAGGTTTACTACTCAGCGCAGCGGCCGCAGTTTATTTTTTTTAAGTCTCAGCTGTCCTATACTTATAAAGACCTAAAAATGCCCCAAAAAATAATCTTAAAAAAATAAGACGTTAAACAGTCAAACACACCAGTTGTAATAATACAAAACCAATTCCAATAACAAATATCAATACCTTCCTGTAAACTGAATTGTGTGATATGCCTGAGTTCAATAGCAGCGTCTACATAATGCACCTTCTACCAACATATTAAATAGTCATGAGAAATAAATGAAGGATCCACTGAAATGTAGCATTATTCCAGCATTTATCTTATGATAAAGCAGTCGTACGAACAGTACAGTAATAAAAAGAGCAATAAATAATGTTAAACTAAATGTTACACCCAACATTCAGCTAAACGCTGTCGCATTCAATCGTTTTTGAAAACGATTCCTCATTCAGCAAAAAAAACAAAAAAGCACACAAGAATGTTGCAGGACACAAATATCTGTTCATCTGAAAATGAAAACATATCTTGAAAAGTTTTAAATTGATCGCTGGGCCGTTATTATCCCGTATGAAGAACCTGTAGAGAAGACAAACACATTTTACTTAAATTAAAAAAAAAAAAAGATATTGAACCTCTAGACATTTAAACACCGTCCTGTAACACATTTAACATTAAATCTTCTATAATTCCAAGTTATAATCCGGAGTGGAGTTTGTGATTTGTACACACAGGATGGATCTTGAATCTTTTTTGTGAGTTGTGACAAACATAGCAGGCAGGTCATTTATTGCTGACATTGTAACAGTAACTGTAAAAACCTCACTCTACATTGAATTTATGATTAACAAAACAGGCACTGAAACACACTAAAGATTATTTTCAAAGGCGATTAATCTCTTGTTTGGTCTATAAAGTGTCAGAAAATGGTGAAACATGTCAATCAGTCAGTCAAAAATATTCAGTTTGCTGTCACAGAGGAGAGAAGAAACTAGAAAATAATCACATTGAAGAAGCTGGAATCAGAGAATCTTTTTATAATAGTTGACGATTAGTTTATTAGTCGACAACTCATCGATAAATCTCTGCTCTACTGCATTTGCTGATACTGACACTCTGCTCATGTGTTGTTGTTCTTTTGGTTGACTTCACTATTCCTAATCCAGCCCACTAAGATCTAGGGATGGGTCTTGAGACCTGGTTCTATTAAGGACCCGGTTCCTAATTTCTCAAAACCTGATTATCAATAAGGTCCGAGCTTATTGATACTGCTATCAAGACTAGTGAATCATATAACGTCATGTCTTAAAAATAGATCCGTGATTTCCAAGCACAGTGTGTGCGTAAAGACCCTAGATCAAGACTAACGTTAGCCTCCCCACCGCAAATCCTTCAAAACCTAGTCGGACCGGCTACGGCGAGCAGCGCTCGGTGGGCTGCTGAATCAGATGCAGAAGAAGTCAAGTCCCAGACTCACAGTTTTTGCAAAAAAAGCCATACTAGTTTTTGTTGTCTCGTCTTTCCACCAAATACTAGAAAAGATAATGGTGTCAATAAAGTCTTGGATCGTTAAGCAGTCTGGAAAATGGCATCAGTATCAATAAAAATGAATGATCCCCACTCCCTAAGCTCTGATTGGTCCAGTGTTTCTGTTAATAGGTACAAACGTACACAGATACTTCTTTTTGAATCGTTGAACAAGTTTGGGGTGTGGGTGGCAGATCACTAGGCTTTTTTAAAAAAAATTGTTAACATTGCCTGATTGGTCTGTCTTCATGTAATGACCTCTTTGCCCGCAGCCGCCCATGGGAGACGAGGGAGGCAGGAGGAGGCGTCTCTCATCCTCGGCAGGGGATGAAGGGAGGCGTCGGCGACATCCTTCCAACACTACCTCAAAGCCCACGCCGGCCTCCAAGCCATCCACCTCCGCGTCCACCGCTGCTGCCGCACAGAACACACCCAAAGAGAACGCCCAGAAAACTGCCACCGCTCAGGGGAAGAAGCCCGGGTCTGGAGCCGGGAAGAAGGACAGCGTTGCACCAAACAAATGAAGCTCGCTCCAGTAGGCGCGAGTCTGGATAGAAGAGATGTAGAGCGAGGCGGCGGCGGCGGCCGCTGCAGCTCTGAGATCCGCGTCGGCTCTTTTCAGCAGAAACCGTTTGGGTATGAAGAGAGATTGAGCGTGGTTGACTTAATTTGATTGTTTTTATCTGTGCATTTCATTTTAAAGCAAGCAAGCGTAGGCAGTGACAGCTCGTAACGTTTACAAAAAAACAAAAAAAATGCATTCCCTGCATTTTGCCTTTTTTATTCTCTCAGATGCCAAAACTGTTCAACACTTCTGTCGATCCCGATCTGTAACGAGCTCCGGCCTATCAGGAGCTCTCAGCCCGTTGAACTGGGATTCTAGTCTGCCAAAATAAGAGATAAAGCAGATAGTCTTGTGTGCCTTCATCTAATTCCCCAGGCAGGGGAGGGCAACCAGAGACAAACTAGTCCAAATTTCAGTCTTCCCAATTGATTTTTGTTTTCTTCTTTTTTTTTTCTTAAATGTTTTCCAAACTGACACCACTTGCAGGTTTTTTTTATTTCTTACAATGACAATCAAATTGACAGCTGCAGTCATAAATTTGTGAAGGACTGCCCCCGAGGCCCATAAACAGATGTTCCCTGATGTTTTGACCATCACAGCTAAACGGATCATGTTAGTTTTCCAATCAGGAAAACTGCAGGAATAATGACACATTTACATGGGACGCTTTACTTTTAAGTTCCGTTTTACAGTCAGAGGTAGTCTAATTTATTGTTTTATTTTTGTTTTTATTTTTACTTTATTTGATGAAATAGTCTTAGGTAATCATCGCAGTTTCTAATGGCTTTTGCTGTTTAATATTATAAAATAAGAAATGTTTCTGCTGGAATTTCGGGTGTGAGCTAGCATCATAAAACTACAGTATATTTTAGCTTGAAGTTGACTTCATATTACGTTTGAGGCTTTGTGCTCTAAAGCACTTAAATAATTAACTTTCCTTTACTTCATCGATGGACTTTGGAGAGGTTGTTAGAGTTGAATTTAAAAAAAAAAAATGTAAATACTATAAAAAATCATTTGCTATTCAATTATTCTTTTTGATTTTAAGAATTGATTTGTTTTATCGGTAGTGTGGTTTTGAGTGTGTTTTAGGATAAAGCAATGCATGTTAATGCCACAGTCTTGAATTGTAAAATGCAAAAAATTATAAAATAACAGTTGATTGTATTAACTTGTGTTTGTGTGATCTGTCCTGCGCACTCTGCACATTTCTCTCTCTTCTTGGTATCTGCTTGGGCTTCTTGGGCGGCTGTGGCTCAGTGGTAGAGCGGTTGCCTGCCAATCGGAAGGTTGGTGGTTCGATCCCTGCCCCTGCAGTCATTGTCGAAGTGTCCTTGGGCAAGACACTGAACCCCGAGTTGCCCCCGGTGCTGCGCATCGGAGTGTGAATGTATATGAATGTATATCTGATGAGCAGGTGGCACCTTGTATGGCAGCCCCGGCCACAGTGTATGAATGTGTGTGAATGGTGAATGTATCCTGTAGATGTAAAAGCGCTTTGAGCAGTTGTTAAGACTGGAAAAGCGCTATGTAAATACAGCACATTTACATTTACATGCTTGTGTTGCCGAGGGCGACACAGAGCCTGGTTTAGTTTCTGTTCCTAACAACACAGATCTCAGTCAACTGAAAACCGAAAGCAAGTTTCCACTGAGTGCAACACTTATCCCTTCTAACAGAGTAAACAGATATGAGGGGAATGTGTTTACATAAAGTGTGCTAATAGCACTCAGATAAAATATGGAATAAAAAGGGCAACACAGGGGAAATGACAAGGTGTGAAGTTAAGAAACAAAGCTAATTAACAATATAACATTTGTGATCATTTATTTGATCTGAAATGCATATATTAGTCTAGAAATCCCTTATTCTGCTCATATGATCATAGTTCCATACCATTAGGAAAGAAATATTCAGTTATATTCAGTACATATTTAAAGAAGTCTAAATTTCTGCATTATTTTTAAGTTTTTGGCACTTGGTTTGGGACACTACGGGTCCCGATAGAGGGACAAAAACCATCAACCGTCCCCTCAAATTAAGATCCTGGATGTACGATGAGACAAGACATGTTTTGTTGCCTTCAGGTGTGGCTCGTACAATCTTTCTAAGTGGCTCTGGATGGGGCTGTCAAGTGTTCCTGTATAATTACATTCGTTTTAATGTTTAGTGGTTTAATTTGTTTTAAATTTGAATCTGGGTGGCCCCAAACTAGTGAGAGTTTTTAAAACATGTCTTGTGATTTTTACAAATGGATTAAAAAGAACAATGTGTAACCACTAAAAGTTGAAAGATAAATAAGTAACCCAAATGCCAAATGATGCAATAAAATTACTATTTTCACTACTATCATAAAGGCCTATTTGATATCAAATTAATTAATCTACATATGCACAAAAAGTAAGATGATACTGTCTTGCTTCATTTTAATTAGATTGATTTTGTTTTCTTTTAATTGAAGGGCAAACTGAAGCTGACGTTTTCAAATGTATCAAATAATGAATATGAACTAAACACACACATACTAGTAGTTATGGGCATGTTTCGCTATTTGCAGACATTATTGAGTAATCTGGGGGGGGGAATCTGAATAATCGACAGTAAAAGTAATCATTAGTTGCAGATGGACAGTTTTACGTTGCACCATAGAACACAATGTCACAACACAGACCGCTTGCTCAACTGGTGGTTCCGCTAACCCGACAGGACCTGAACGCAGCATCTGGCCAGGGGCGGGTAGGCGCTAACCGTGCAGTATGGCGGACGATGGAGATAGTTCGAGCGGATCAGTTGACACAAGCGGCGGGCAGGGGGCAGCGGACGAGTCGGACGGGCTCGGCCTCGGCGCGATGTTGCTGAATATCAGTATTTTAGTTCTGGTTGTGGCAGTCTGTTTGGTGGTGTACCGGCGGTGGGGCAGGAGGCTCGTCTCCGCCGCGGCCCAGGGCGACGAGGCCTCGTCGCTTCCCAAGATGAGGAGACGGGACTTCTCTCTGGAGCAGTTGCGGGAGTACGACGGACTCCAGAACCCCCGCATCCTAATGGCTGTTAACATGAAAGTTTTCGACGTGACCAGCGGCAAAAAGTTTTACGGGAAAGGTGAGCAGGGCAATGGGTAGATAACGAGCTGACAACCGGGTGAGTTAGCTGACACGTCCCCGCTTGTGGTGAGTTGTCCCAAATATTTGGGCGCAAACGGTTGTGGTTAGCTAGCTTAACGTTAGCTCTTTTGGCTTTGTCTGTGTTATTGAATAGGATGCTACCTGTAAGCTAACTAGCACGGCTGTTTCGGGGTCGCGGCTGTTGTGATGATGCATGAACACCTCTAAACTTTATATGTTTGAACACTTAACTTGTTAAACTTTTTAGTTAAAGTTAAAGGCTGGAGATTTTACCCAGCTAGCCTGTTAGCTTGTTGACGCGCACATTGACACACTGCACTGTCTGGGTGTCTGGTCTGGAGCCGCTGCTTGTTTACACTCATATAGCTCCAATATGCACCAATGTTTGAACCTTAACGAATAATAATTAATAAAATATTTACTACTGTAGAGGCTAGTTTTTGCAGAAAATACGTGTTTTGTGGGGCCACTGACTTCTGTTGTGCAAATGAATAGCAGCAAAGGGAAGACGTTTGTGAGCAAATGTGTACCGTAGAGCAAATATTCCATTTCTTTACTTTCATTTTTTATATATATATATAAATTTCACACCGTTGGGAAGCCTGATTAGTTCCCTTTCATATGGTCCCCCATTTGTAAGGAACATGCATTTGTGGGATG
>NC_045741.1:3858192-3859098 GCF_008692095.1 Etheostoma spectabile | reverse complement strand
AGAGCTGAGTATGTGGGTTGCGCCCATGAAAATATGCCAAATCTTCTCAGCCATTGCCAAAAAATGTATTTTGTTCAGCTTCTGGTATCCCCAGGTGCTGCCAATCAAAGGCCTGATTGGCAACTTGGGCGTGCCAGAGTGACCAACGCAACCACGTTGGCTGACTGGCGACAAGTTGGGGTTGAAGAATGGGATGGCATCCCACAGCATTGTGCGTGTGACCAGGCTAGTGACCAGCACGAGGAGGAGGTGCCAGGTTGCCCTGGTGCCCTGTTGTGGTTGTGTATGGTTCTTCCACACGCTACTGAGGCTCCTGTTTGTGAAGTGCATGCATTGTTAAATTGCCAATATGTCTTGTTTCTTCAAACTTCTATCACCCAATCCACTGAACACCAAATGAGTCAATGGCACAATAAGCTGTTTGGCATTGGCAGAGAAGATTTGGCAAATTTTTCATGGGTGCAACGCACATACTCAGCGCTGCTGCTCATCCCACAAATGCATATTCCTAGCAAATGGGGTGCCATTTGAAAGGGAACTAAACAGGCTTTCCAATGGTATATTATAAATATGCATATACACACAGTATTTGTGCAAAGCAAACTAACGTGCTGCTCAGCATGTTCTCTGACCTGTCTAACTAAACCATCTACTCTTTCATAAACTATAATTATTCAGACAGTATTCCCAGCAGTCTCATGTGTTGAGCCTGCCACGCGATGCCACCAACAACCGAGACAAGTAGGCCTAAATCTATCCAGCTCACCAAATTATGACCCACAGTTTTACAGTAGAGGCACACTGGAGTTTAGTTGACTGAGCCACATCATGCATTGTCTAGTACTCTAGTTAGTATTGGTGTATAGCCTGTTGGCAAGTGTCTTTTTTTTTTTTTTTTTTAACTAC
>NC_045741.1:3851989-3858182 GCF_008692095.1 Etheostoma spectabile | reverse complement strand
TGGGGCCAGTGGCAGTAGAAGTTTTAAATACTTTACATAAGTAAAAGTAGGGCTGGTTGACATAGAGAAAATCAAATATCACAATATTATCGACCAAATACCTACGCAATGTTGATATTGCGACGGTGCTTTAAGAAAATGTTATTTACACAATGAGATTTTTGATAAATATTCTCCAGAAATGATTTAATGACATGGTGAGTAAAGGTAAATAATAGAACAGCTGGAACAGTCTGGTAAGTTCAGGAAATGACATCACTTTACTGGAATGCAGCCTGTAAAACCAGGAAAAGACACCACTTACCATATTACGAAATTACTATGTATCCAAAATCTAAAACAATATCTAGTCTTATATCACAGTATTGCCTAGCCCTAAGTAAAGTACTAATGACACACTGAAAAGTGTGAAAATTTAAAAAAAGCCAAACACAGAACCCATAGCGCTCTACATTTAGTCAGTTCTCAAATCTAATTTGATATTAGGATGGATATTTGAAAATCTGACTACGTCTAAGTTTCCAACTGAGCTGCCCCATATATATATATATATATATATATATATATATATATATATATATATATATATGCTGGGACAGCTAGTTGACAGTTACTTGATACTTGTTTGGTGGTCCATTAAAGTCAGTTATGAGCACATAATATCAAACATTGTCTTGGTTCAGCATCTGGAAAGTGAAAGTTTGGTCCAGTTTCTAAAATGTGAAAGTGATCCTGTTGTATACTAATTGCTTTTTGGTTTTGGGGCTCAGACAAGACCTGTGCATTTCTCATTATTTTTTATATCTTATACACCCAAATATGAATCAGTAAGTAAAATAAGTTGCACCCCTTCACTACTGGTTGGAGGAGAATCCAGCTGGAGCTGTCATTTACAGCCGACATACTGTGTTTTTTATTATTATTCAGACACAAATCTTCCATCTCTTCTTTGTCGTGAGACATAAAATTAACCCCATTCTTCAGAATGTCAGTATGCTACTGCAGGGTTACTCGGGCTGGCCCTTTAATCTGTAAAAAGCTTGTTCTTGTAGTTATGGAAGGTTGGAGCATATCTAATCTTTGTGGCGATAAGGCGCTTCTGCCTCACTGTCGGCAGTTTGGAGTTGTGTTTTTCTTCTGTTGCACAATTAAAGGAAGAAAACCTGAGGGCCTGCAGAGTTTCCACATGCTGGTCAGATGATGTTCTCCTGGAGGATAACGGAATATTTTAAACAGAGAAAGCGTCAGGGAAGGCTCGAGGCGTTGTTTATGAAATGTATTCCACAAGTTGAACATCACAAGTGCCTTTTTGAAGAGACACATATCAGTCAGATTACTGGAAAGTTTTGAGTACAACATTCATCCTTTCAACGCAGTATCCTTTGTGATATCCTTTTCTAATACAGCATTGATATTGTATATGCGTATGAATTGTTGTTACACGACTGGACTACAACATAGAGCTGAGCATTATTGGACAGAACCAAATATTGCAAGAGTGATTGCTTCAGTATTGATAATAAGGGATGTACTGATTACTCTTTCTCTCCCCTGATACAGATTCAACTCAAGGTATCTGCTGATACCGGGTACGCTTCTGACACAGCACTCTTTTTGTCCCAAATTTAAAATTTGTATACTAAATCAGGGTTTTCCCTACCGTCATTAGGCGTAGGCGCAGCACCCAAGAGGTTTTGGCCAGCACTAACTAAATTACTTTTGCTTGATGATTGGAGTCGGTCCCCAGTGGACGTCTTTAGCTAGTATTGTCTTTAAGCTATTTTGACCGTTATTTATTTTATTATGTGCTCTAGCTTTTCCAACGTTTTACAAACAGATGTGATGATAATAATGGTCCAAAATAATGTGCGGAGGACCTCTAAACAACTCATCAATACATGCACCTATGTTTTCAGCAAACTATAGCTATGAAGATACATCTTAGAGGACTTTAAGTTTCCTATCTTAAGTTTGTAGTTTTATACATTTTAGTTATGAGAACTATAAAATATTTTGATGTTCCTCTGTTCTCTTGTGACAATGAAACAAATTATTATATTTTAGTGAGAAGTCAAGTAACTTATGTTGGGGAAATCTGTTCTGAGCCATTCCTTTTATCGGTCGGGTTCTACTCTAAAGTATCAAAAAATGCCTCGTCATTCAATACCCAATTCCAATACCTAAGGAGTAAATGTCATGCGTGTCAGTGAGCCAATCAGCACGCAAAAGGCTTCTACCAAGCTCTAATAATGTCTGTGATTGGCTGTGTAAGGTTACATGTTGTAGAGACACGCAGATCCCAAACTCTACGTTACACAGAGTAGCTCACGTAGTAGCAGCTGGAAAATAAAGATTTGTGCCGTATTGTTGTAATTTCTTTTTGTTACTGTATCGATATCAAGTTAATTGGTCAAAAATATCGTGATATTGGATTTTCTCCATACCGCCCAGCCCTATTGTTATATATCAATATCAGATTCAGTATTGTTTGGGATGTATTCCGAAACGATCAGTAGTAATGGGGATTTCATTAGTTAAGCAGGTAGAAGCATTAATGGTTAATAGTTTGCTCAACTGGAAAAGGAACATTTCAGAAATGTTATTTAAGTGCAACTAACTTCTATGTTTATCATTTGCCAGTTGTTTCCTTGGTTAAGAGATTAGTCGGTTTGTCAGAAAATAGTGAAAAATGCTTGGCCTGCAGAAGTTATCATGTATTCAAAGTACTTCATATTTTCTCCCATCCATTCAAAGACAGTTTACTCTTATATCTGACAAAGAAAAGCAACTGGGAGATAAGTAGTGTCTGCACACTGGATAGTTATTGTTATTCCAATCACATGATTATGTTTTCCTAGACTGAAAACAGGGTTTCCGCAGGGTCTTTAAAAGTTTAAAAATATTAGTACGTATGTTTGTAAGTATTGTCTTCTAGGTTTTAAATAATTTAAACCAAAACTTAATTTTTCTATGTCTAATGCTCATTGAAATGCACTTCAACAGCACTTTAGAATGTTTTTTTAGTTTTTTTTTATTCTGTGGTGTTGTAGTTCTTTCTGTAGCTAGTCTAAATTCAGTCTAAAATTGTCTGTATTGGGACTACAAATGCAACCAACATGCAACTAATTTTTCCGCCAATCCACCAGTCCTAAAATGCCAACAAGCAAATTGGGGAATGGTTTCAGATGATGTTTCCGCACTCTGATGGCTTTAGGTTTTTACATTTCATCATAATAGTCTTAAAAAGGTCTTAAAGCATTTTGACTTCTAACAGGGCCGAGGAGAAGCATTTAATCCTTACATATGAGTGGATGGAACCAAAAAACAAATGGTTTAATTTTCGGACTATTGATTATTAGATTAATGGACTAATGGTTGCCGCTGTATTTGAACTCTAATGCTTGCCATCATATCATTTAGCATCACAACAACATCTTAATACATCTTACAGCTCTAATAACATTATGCTGAACTTATTGGCAGTCCAGGAGGCTTTTAATGTCTAGCAGCAGTCGCATAAGGGAGGTCTGACGCTACGCCAAGGATGAACTTGTTTTTGTACAGTTCCTACCCCGGTTGTTCTCTGTGACCCAGTTTGAAACGGCGTGAAAGCTTTAACCCTTGTGTTGTCTTCCATTTGGCCACGCATCGTCCTCCCGGGCCAAAACCCAACACCAGGGTTAAAAGTAGAGACAGTCAGAGCGAACCGGGCAGAAAAACGGACTGGTTCATCCTGGGAAATGACCAGCAAGCTTGGATCAACAGGGATGAGTCTCAGACTGCTGACCGGTGGGAGTGGAGGATGCTTAACATATCGTTTGGCATCGTCATGGCGATATCAACTGGCTAAGCTGCGTCATGTTGCGAAAGACACTTGAAGATTTTTGTGTTAGTTGAATGAAAAAACTGCACTTTATAATAGAACTCATTTATTTTTCATTGCTGCCTTTTTATATTAAAGTTTGTTGAATAAAACAATGGTGGAAATGATTTAATTTGTTTTAATTTTAACAAGCTATTCGTTGTATTTTAGACTATTAAAAGCAGTAAAACTGAGTACACTTTAATATTTTGTGTTAGTATCAGTAGGAAAATGAACGTTAAAATGTAACTGTTATTCATTTTTAGTGGTGCCTTTTTATATTCAATTCAATGTTTAATTCGTTTGATAAAAGGAAGTTGGGAATGATTTCCTTTTGTTTGTTTTAAATGCAACAAGCAAGTTGTTGTCTTTTAGCTGAATACTGAAAGCAGCAGAACCGAGTACACTTTAATATATGTTTATTCATAGAGAGCAGGCTTCAAAGTACTGGTTTTGTCCACCAGCCAAATGACTAGGGAGTGTTCAGATTTTACTAGCTGCTGAATAGATTGCCATTGGGTTTTTTTTTTGCTGGTGAGTGAAGCAAACCTATCAGCCACTTGCATAGTTTGCCAGCATGTGGCTGGTAAATTGTGAAAATATTGAACCCTGGTCGCAAGTAATACCATCATGGTGATATTCCACCTCTATGGCATATTTTCTTCATATCGATTGGTTGCAGCCCTAACGCGTGCTCTCTTGTGCATCCCGACTCAGCCTGACGTCATGTTCTCCTTCCTCAGATGGTCCTTACGGCATTTTCGCCGGCCGGGACGGTTCGAGAGGCCTGGCCACCTTCTGCCTGGAGAAAGACGCCCTGCGGGACGAGTACGACGACTTGTCAGACCTCAACGCTGTACAGATGGAGAGCGTGAGGGAGTGGGAGATGCAGTTCATGGGTAGGCTTGTTTCCTGACGATCCCGCCAGAGAAAAATGCTCCAGCGATATTGATTTGGCTCCGATGTCACAGAGGCATCCACAGGGCCGCTGTACTGTAAACGCAGTCCGGTCAAACCAAGGATCCAAAACACAAGTTTGTCTTTGTTTTTTCTGCAACAGCATCCAATGCTTTAACACGTTGTATTACAGTTTGAACAGCATGATTTACTGTATGTTGTTAAATTGGGACAATTTAAAGCTGCTAGCCAGTACACCCGTTTATAATGAGGCTGTTGAACCAACACACTGTCCTTCAGTTTATATTCAGAAATAAATCAGCCTCCGCTTAGAGAGAAAAAAAGACTGCAAGGCCGCAGAGTCACTGTGCGTCCAACAAGAAGAACCATGAAAAAGCTCAGTGCTCAAAAGTAATGTTTTATACCACAATGCATATTGATTGATTTGATTGTTATATGCACATTTTTAATAGAAAAATGCTAAATGCAAGGAAAGAGTCTCACAGTAACAACAGATATGCAGGTAGAGCAGAGATGAGGAAACAATTTGGGAGCAAAATAACTAGAGACAACTACCAGTAATCGTCTGCTCAAACCCAATGATACGGGGACGTTAAGAGATGGAACGACAAAATATAAACACGCTGACTCCTGCAATGACCAACTTCTTAACACGTTTTGTTAAAAAGCTCAGGAGATTCAGGAGTTGGAAAGTTCTCGACAATGCAGGCCAAGCTGAAACTATTATACTATTATTCTATTATATGTCATTTTTTAATAAGCACTACTGCCTGTCCATTCTCTGGATCCTTCTTTGCTAGAGGCAGCGGTGTTTCATATCAATATCAACTGAATATATTTCAATTTTTGGGCTGTTGCTGAGACGAAACCAGTAATCTAATGATGTCACCAAGAATACATTAAGAAAATAATGATTATGAAAATAATTGTCAGTTGCAGCCTTAGATTTATTAGATCCAACCATGTATGGATTAATGGTGAAGATAATTGGCAGATGAAACGATAATTAAATAAAACCGTTAGTCGCATCCCTAATAGTTGACATATATAAGGATAAGAAAGACAGAAAATATGAACCTTTAAAAACCTGAAACCAGTGAATCTGAATGAACAGGTTCCTTCTGAAACGTGCCGTTAAACCAAACCTTGGGAGTGAACGCGAGACAAACATGCAATAAACCTCAAGTAGAAAGATCCCCTGGCACCACAGCTGCTGAGAAACAGGAAGCACTGGAACTGGAAGGAAACAATGGGCTCAAATACTTTGTTGGTAAATCACATCCGCAGGTTACTCTCGAACTGGAAATCTATCACAGATTTAGGTCCTGTTTTTATAGTCTGTCATTTCCAAACTTTTTTTTAACCCTACTGTTGTCCTCACTACAAATTTGACCCATTTTCAACAAGTTTCTA
>NC_045741.1:3851715-3851979 GCF_008692095.1 Etheostoma spectabile | reverse complement strand
TTGGGTTTTCTTTCAACCAAATTGTCAAAAACAAATAGTGTGGATCTTCACAAGGAAAGTAAAGGCTCAGTTCACTGCTTTCATTGAATTTGGGTGTTTTGTTAAATGTTATAGTATTTAAATGTTGAAAACGGTGTCCAAGATTTCGCAAAAGTTTCAGAAATGCATCTACGAAAACATCAATACAGCGCTGAAAAACATCTACAAAACAACAAAAAATGTGGGGGAGGGGGCAAGGAAGGCCGGGAAAAGTGACAAATGTCG
>NC_045741.1:3848033-3851705 GCF_008692095.1 Etheostoma spectabile | reverse complement strand
AAAAGAACAACTCAAATTTTGACCCAGAAAAACCACCAGTTGCGACCTGAAGACAACACAAGGGTTAAATGTGCTTGTGTTTTAAGTCGTGTTCCTCTGATCAGTAGAATAACTATTTTTTAATCTTTAACACTCCAGAAATATACTTTAGCATATGCTATATACAGCTTAGTTATCAACAATGTAGGATACAGTATTAAAAACTAGTTCTATCACGTAATCATGAACAAACTGAGTTTGACTCTAAGTCCATTACTGGGACCGACCGAGGACAGCTAGGTGAGATGGTACAGCCAGAGGGAAGACACTGAGGATTTCAACAAGCTTTGAAATTTTTTTCCAATAAAAGGGGGAATGTGTACTGCCATCTACAGAAACCTGGGTGCCTTTTTAGCACACGAAAATTGAAATATTACAGAATCTCAATTGAAATATTTGCCTTTATCAAACTGCCAAACTCAGTTTAGCTCCTACAAAAATGTTATCCTTTAAAAGACAAAGGGAGGAACTCTCGAAGCTCAGTCTTTGAATAAGTCAGAACACATTAACATTTAAAAAAAAAGTTGCGTTATTTTTTTTGTATAGTTCTTTGAAAATAAAAATGAAACTTGTGTTGGGGAGAATAAAATGACTAGGCTGAGTTTTCCTAGTAACCAAAAAGGCTCAGCATGCTGCAACTGTTGGAATAACGTGAAGACGGCTGGGGGATTTAAGACAAAAATAATAATTTATGAATGAATCAGATTTGAACATGTCGGTCAGTGGCTTGTTGATCTTTACATTGTGAGTTTATTTCCTATCTGAGCTGGGACACATTCATACGGTTTCATAAAGGACTTCTTGGACTGCGCCATGTCTCTCAATCCCCCATGGCCCGTGGTTTCCCAACGGGTCGATAGAATTACGTTTGTAAAAAGTGGAAGCGTGGGGCTACTTTGGGCCTCGTTAGTCGTTTAGAAACAGCGATTTCTTTTGACTTTGCCCGTGCCCCGACCACTAGCGTTAAATGGTAATTAGCGGTTTGCGCTAAAACTGGTCACATTTGATTAGCATGAAACCATATCCCAGAGAACGGTCGACTCGGTGCTTATGTCCTATTAACCCCTGGGTTCACTTAGCGCCGGATTTGTCCTTTTTAAAGCTGGATCGGGGCCGCGGCTTTGGAAGTTGGCGGCCGCCAACGACGTCTGATTAAATCATGTAAGGAGATGTCAGTAAATTACTCCCAGCATGCTGTTGACCACGGTCCAGAGTTCTCCCTGATGTCAGGTCAAAATGTAGGGCATTCGTCAATCATCGTTTTTTTTTTTTTCTTCTTTTTTCACTTGGCACACAAGCAGCCATGTCTGAAATCCACCTGTCCCTAAATGGCGGTCGCTCAACCTTCTAACCCTGTGAAATGCATTTATGGCTGGTGTGAGTAGGCTTGGGCTGTGACAATAACATCCTGGGGGGATGTGCTGTTATTATTTTTATACTTTTTGCTGGCAGAGTTACAGGGGAACAGATGTCGTGGGATATTAAATATAATGAGAGTTATTGTTTAGTTATCCTCAATGACTACTGCCATTTTGTATTCAAGCGATTATGGAGAAAAACAAGAAGATGGACAGTCCGTTACACAGGCTATATGGGGGCTTTCTTTTGTGTCAGATTATTCTGAATTAGGATATGTCCAACCCTGTTTTTAACGCAATATTATTTTTATCGATTCTTTTCCAGAAAAATACGATTACGTGGGGAGGTTGCTGAAGCCCGGGGACGAGCCGTCGGAGTACACGGACGAGGAGGACATCAAGGACCACCTGAAGCACGACTGAGGCGCTTCCATCGCACCGACCAAAGCCAGGAGCCCCAAACAGCTGCGACCCCCCCCCCCCCCCCCCAGACCACCTCCTCTCCCACCCTGTCGCTCTACCCGCCACTATTTCTTCTCCTGCCCTCCCTTTCCCCCAAAACTCTCCCCCCTCCTTGAATCTGTCCCGTGCCGTGGCTGTTCTGGAAAGGGGCAGGACTCGTCTCGACGCCCAGACCTCCCTCCCTCCCTCTTCGTCCTGCCTAGATGAACACCTACAAGAAGCAATGGAAAAACCTTCAATGAGGGCTTCTTTTCTTTTCTTTTTTTTATTACAGAAAACATGTCTGTGGGGGAGGGGAGGGGATGTGCCATTAGATGTATTTGAAAAACACAAGATTTAGTCATTTCTCCGGGGGGGGGGGGGGGGACACGCGAGCGCTGGGTGAAGCTTGGTCCGAGGTAGAGAAACACATTGGTCAAGGTGTTAGTGATCCGGATGGGGGGGGGGGGGGACCATTTCTCTCTCTCTCTCTCTCTCTTTTTATCTCTTGGTTTAGTCACATTGTACCTGAAACTGCTTCAGGCTTCGGACAGACTTTTGTAAATCCAATCTTTGTGTTCGATTTAATCCCCCCCCCCCCCCGGCAGCGCCGCGGCCTGAGAACCAGTGCTGTGGAAATTGGCAGGGTGTTGCATTTTCCTGTTGTTTGTAGTGTATGCACTACTAGTTTTCTTTGTTTGTCACCATGTGATTGTATTTGTTGAGTAGCATTGGGTGAGGGAGGGACATTCTTTTTTCTTTTTTTTTTTCTTTTTTCTCCTTTTTTGGAAGGGTTTGGCCGGGGGTTTAAAGGTCTTTGCCATACGAATTTTGAATCCCATCAAACGGACTGAATCGCCGATCGGGAATATAAAGGGAAGGTGACAAGGCAGTCCTAATCAATCGACGCAATTGTTTACACGCCTCACAAGCCAGCTGCAAGTCTGTAGATCCCCCTGAAAATGGTCCAAGTATTAATCGTGCCTTATTTTGTTTGTTGTGTCAGTCCTGGCCGTTCTAACCGAGGAGGCGAGCGGAGGGATGGAGGTGGCGGTTTTTCCCCCCTAGACTCGGTCCCCTGGACTATTAAGAAGGCGTACGTTCTGTCAGTCGTCCACACACAGACTGTAAGATTTCCCCACTTCACAAACTTTGTAAATAGATCGTATGAATTACTCAGTGTTACTGCCATATTTATGTAGTTGATGAACTCCATATATGTATAATGCTATGTCCTATTGGCCAAAACCCCCATGGTTTGTGTTTTTTGTTTTTTGCTTCTGAAGTTCTTTTTAAATGTGGGTAAATTTCCAAAAAAGGGGAGGGGGGAGGGGGGAAAGCTGTTTTTGCAATTTTTGATTTTTTGTTTGTTTTGTTCGGAGACGTTGCTTATCCTGTAAATATATCTATCGTTTTATTAAAGCATGTGCAACAACACAGTCAGCTATGCCAAATTCCCACCATGTCATGTATTTAAATGGTGTGTGTGTCTGCGTGTGTATGTATCTGCGTGTGTATGTGTCTGCGTGACAGAAGCAGGAAGGGATTTGTTCATGCATAATAAATCGATTTGGTTAATAATTGAAGATGTCTGGAATTTATTTGCTTTTAGAGGCAGCGTGATTGACTCCCTACCAGGAAATAGTTTTATGATACATTCAAGTGTTCAATATTAAAGGGCCCATATTATTTAAAAAAAATCACTTTCTGGGATTTGGGGTGTCTCTGGTGCTTCCACACGCATAAAAACTTGGTTAAAAAAAAACTATCCATGCTGTTTTGAGTGAGATCCGGGTTCTGAATGTCCTCTGTCTTCAGTCTCCAGGTGAGCTGT
>NC_045741.1:3847856-3848023 GCF_008692095.1 Etheostoma spectabile | reverse complement strand
CATCTGCACGGCTTTCTACGTCACTAGCCGAGACCAGGTGGCTAACTGTAGCATGCTAGCATGCTAGCTCGTTCCCAATGTACCCACTAGTTGACCCTAATCTCCAGAAGAACTACTTCCTGTCGTCTAGAAGAAGTCTCCCAGCTGATCCTGCCTTGGACTGACCA
>NC_045741.1:3847705-3847846 GCF_008692095.1 Etheostoma spectabile | reverse complement strand
AAGAGTTATCTAGCTGATGGGATCTTACCGAGCTACTGAGCATGTCCAGCTCCCAACAAAGATAATATAGAAGTGAGATGTCTCACTCTGGAGCTGAAAAAGAGACCCAAACACAGGGTGAAAACAGGATCTGCAGCAACA
>NC_045741.1:3846800-3847695 GCF_008692095.1 Etheostoma spectabile | reverse complement strand
GATGGTGTTTTTTGAAAATGAAACCATGGAAACCTGTCCTGGGACAACCTCAAAATACAATTATGAACCTGCAAATGAGCAGAATATGAGCACTTTAGGAGTCTCTGCTTCAAGGCTGTTAAGCTACAAAGGAAAATACAAAGGTGCAGATGTGTGTGATTTACTTTTTTTAGAAGATACAAATGCATAAAACACCCCAAATTATTATAGATTATTATTGTGATGAATTAATTTTTTTGTGAGGTACAGTACTGCTGAGTGTCTTTTTAAAGAAAAATGAACAGGTGATAATGATAAGCACGCAGTATTCAGCGGTGGAATGTCACTAAGTACAGTACATTTACTCAAGTACTGTACTTATGTACAAATGTTGAGGTACTTCACTTGAGTCTTGTCATTTCTTCTCATGCCACTTTCTACTTCTACTCCATAGAGAGACATATTCTACTTTTTACTGCACTACATTCATCTGACAGCTGTAGTTACTTTACACATTATGGTTTTTGCACACAAGACATGTAGTATATAAAATCTGATGTTTTCTCATGTAGTCAACTACCCAACAATATAACAGGTAGTATACAGGTCCAGCTGAGATGATGACACCACTAAACACTTTTAATGCAACTATCGTTATGGGAGGATTTTTCTGCATTGAGTACTTTTATTTTCAATACTTTCATTACATTTTCCTACACAATTGGTTTATTTACATTTTAGCATATTATTTCAGCAGTTGCACATTTTGTTTTCCCATCCTGTATATATTCAAATATTTTTCATTTTCTTTTATTCCTATTATTATTATTATTTAATGTATAGTGTATGTATGTAGATTCTTCCTAGTATTACATTTATTTTAGATTCTGTGCTGTGTGACTGATTTTGCTGCTGT
>NC_045741.1:3846291-3846790 GCF_008692095.1 Etheostoma spectabile | reverse complement strand
TTTCCCATTTTTCTTGGGATCAATAAATATCTAGTTATCTATCTATCTATGAAACTTACATACTTTTACTTAAGTCATATTTTCAATGAGCGATGTTTACTTGTAGCAGAGTATTTGTACAGTGTGGGATTAGTACTTATACCAATTTAAAGGATCTGAATACTTGTTAAAACTAAGAGAAGGTTTCTAGTGAGATAATGGCTTTCCTGCATGTCTTCAGTCAGCAGTGCTGGGAAAAAGAAAATCAGGAAGAACATGTTCAACGTGCAGGCGGCTTCATGGCAAACCTCTGGCCAGATGTTAAAGAGCAAAACGGAGATAATAAGAAGGATGAGAAAAGTTTAACTGGAAACCATAAACGCATCACTAGAGAAGAGAGAAGTGCTTCAGGCATCTGGCATCAACACAGCCCAACAGCGCCCCCACTTGTGCTCCGGGTGATCCCGGAACTGCACCACCACACGTGTGTGTGTGTGTGTGTGTGTGTGTGTGTGTGTGT
>NC_045741.1:3843101-3846281 GCF_008692095.1 Etheostoma spectabile | reverse complement strand
GTGTGTGTGTGTGTGTGTGTGTGTGTGTGTGTGTGTGTGTTATCGGCCATCACAGCAGTGAGAAGCCGACTAGGGCCACTTTAAGATCCCGCAGACAGGGATGCGTTTTACCCGCTACTGATCCGTCGACCATTTCAGTGCATCCCCGACAGCGGCCCCTGAACGCAGCACCGACGCACCGACATCTTGGCCATTTTGGGCTGGAAACAAAACTCCTCCGTCTTCCCCACAGGGTCGGCTCATCTCGGCATCTCTCCAGGCAACAACATCGGGTGAGTGATGATCCAGAAGACATTCATACAAACCAAACGTCCACGGGTTCCTTCAGTTATCTGCGTCTCTGTTTGGGTTTGGGTGCAGGACAATGGCAGAGCATCTGTCCCAGAGTGAGCTGGACTACCCCTTCAAACTTCTGGAGTATTTCAACGGCTTCAGGGTCTCAAAGGTAACTTATTTTATTTCATTTTTTTTAGATTATGAAGATATGATAAGATATACTTTGTCTCCAAAGGGAAATTGGTTTTCTGCAGCTTTACAAAGACAACACAAAATACAGAAAATGGACATGTCTCAACACAAGCTCTCATGCAACACAACACATGCTTTCATATACAGTAGACAGGATATAGTAAGCACATTAACTCCTTTCATTGGCTCTTTGTTGCTGAGCAACCCTGTCGGCTGCCTTCTCTGCAATAAGTGCGGAACAGCCCTTACACAACGAGATATTGCACAACATTGCCCAACTCCATTACCCTGCTATTGCACAAATAACACAATGCACAGACATAATTCACAACTCCATTAAGCTATGTATTCACAAATGACATGCTGCACAACCCAAATAGCCTACAAATTGCACAATTGACATATTGCACACCCCCAGTAGACTATGAATTACACAAGTAACATGTTGCACAACCCCAATAGCCTACATGTTGCACAAATGACATAATGCACAACCCAAATAGCCTACGAATTTTCAGCCTACTGAAAATTAAAAAGGTCCCATGGCAACACATTTTTTTTAAAACTTAATATGAGTTCCCCCAGACTGCCTATGGTCCCCCATGGCTAGAAATGGTGATAGGTGTAAACCGAGCCCTGGGTATCCTGCTCGGAAAAGCTCAGATGGACCTCCCCTTTCTCTGCGTTGTCTGCTCAGAGAATGCCCCCCTCCCCTTTTTTCTCTTCCAATACAGTATTAGGGGACCACTAAGGTCTATATAAAAGGGACTTCAGATACAGTATTAGGGACCACTAAGGTCTATATAAAAGAGACTTCATAATCAGTATTAGGGACCACTAAGGTCTATATAAAAGAGACTTCAGATACAGTATTAGGGGACCACTAAGGTCTATATAAAAGAGACTTCAGATACAGTATTAGGGACCACTAAGGTCTATAAAAAGAGACTTCAGATACAGTATTAGGGACCACTAAGGTCTATATAAGAGACTTCAGATACAGTATTAGGGGACCACTAAGGTCTATATAAAAAGACTTCAGATACAGTATATGGACCACTAAGGTCTATATAAAGAGACTTCAGTACAGTATTAGGACCACTAAGGTCTATATAAAAGAGACTTCGATACAGTATTAGGGGACCACTAAGGTCTATATAAAAGAGACTTCAGATACAGTATTAGGGACCACTAAGGTCTATATAAAAGCATCCAAAGAGCACCATGTCATGGGTCCTTTTAAAGACTCAGTTTCTGAATACGGGCTGTGTGCCTTTCTCTGTGGATTAAGCGTTGTTATACTTTTTACTGTCTTTACATAGCACCTTAACTTACTTTATAATAAGAAACAGAGTTACTACTTATCGATGTGGTCCATAAAATGTTCCCATAGCCCAAGTTGACATTTTCATATGGCTTGTTTTGTTAGTTTTACAAGTTATTAGGCATTCCTTTTGTATCATAATCCAAACATATTAGACAAATTAAACGTTTGACCTGAAGGCTAGATGGCAAAGTCAGAGCATCGCCAAAGTCAGTAGAATTAATAATAATTAGATAATTTACTTTGTAGCGGTGGACTGACGGGCTTGACCTTAAAGCTACGATGCTAACATGGCTGACAATCTATGTGCCTCCAGGTGATATTTTCAGCCTGTGAGCTGGGAGTCTTTGACCTCCTGCTAAGGTCCCAGGAGCCTCTGAGTGCCCAGCATGTAGCCCGGGAGCTTAGCACCAGCGTGGACGGGATGGAGCGGCTGCTGGACGCACTGGTGGGCATCGAGATCCTGGAGGTGGAGACCACAGACGGGATAGGTGAGGGGGAAGGGGACGGGGTGATAATGCGATAGGATGTGTGTCAATGCACACTACATATGGCCAAAAGTATGTGGACACCTGAGCCAAACCACGGGCATACCTGGGAATGCATTGGGCAACTTAATAAATGCAACTCTTCTCTGTGGTTAACTGTGAGAAACCCAGATGTCGGAGCTACCTTGAACACACCAACAAGGCAGGGATTTTAAAGGATAAGCCTGGTGATATTATATATATTTCTTATTGTCAACAAATCCCAAAATAAAAAGCTAAAAATAAGTGGACAATAACAGGTATTGCCAAAGTCCGATGTATTTTATTTTTGTGTGCCATGACACTTTGTTGTTAAGTCAGCCCAGCAGTAAAGTGAGTGGGGGTATTTCTGTTAAAACATCACTTTAAATAATTATTTTGCTAAAATGCCTCCCAGAAAAAAAACAACTCTCTGCATTACTGTTACTGCACACCCTGGAGACAGTGTGTTGGATTTAGTGACATCTAGTGGTGACTAGTGGAACTGTACACCTATTCCCTCACCCCTTTCCTTTCTAAACACGTGTAGAACCTACGGTGGCCTTCAGGTAACCTTCAGAGTGTTTGGTTTGTCCATTCTGGGCTACTGTAGAAGCATGGCGGTGCAACATGGCGGGCTCCTTGGAAGTGGATCCGCTCCATAGAAATGGAGCCAGGGCTCATTCTAAGTTTACAATTCTTAGTTTCAGGTGATAATGCACTAATTATGAATATGATGTTCCATTTCTGCCAATAGATCCCAGATCATAATGCTTCTATTAGGGCTGCTACTCTCTATCATTTTATCTAAATAGCTTCAGGAAATTGTGAAAGAAATCAGAATCAGAAATACTTTATTGATCCCCAAAGGGAAACTCTGTG
>NC_045741.1:3841492-3843091 GCF_008692095.1 Etheostoma spectabile | reverse complement strand
ACAAATAGTATAAATATCAGAGTAGAAATATAAATAAAGAAATATAAAGAGTGTGGATATGTACGGGATTTACATAGTTAAACGAATATTATGATACAGTATTTACATAAGCCACTATAAGTCCAATGTGACATCATAAAATTGGTTGGGACCATTAGTCTAAAACCCAAAGATATATATAGTTCACTATCATATGTGTTTATAAATATATATATCATATTTTAGAAGCTGGAACCGGAGAATGTTTGGAATTTTGGATTGAAAAATGACTAAAATGGTCATAATCCTTTATCCAACCAATTGTTTTGGCTCAGGCGAACTGGAGTGCGTCTGCCTGCATGGCTGCTGTTGGTACCTGTGAATGTCCCTGTGGGGGACTGATGACTGATGATGAGGATTTAAAGTGTGAAAGTGCTTTTCTGGTTACAACAGCTTTGTACAGCAGCACCGACGTGGCTAATCTGTACCTGGCCAAAGGCAGCGGCAAGTCTCTTCATGACATGATCATCTACCAATCCCAGACCATCTACCCGCTGTGGAACAACATGGTGGACGCCGTCAGGTTAGTGGCTTCCAATGAGACCGTGTCAGGAGACTGAATAGAGAGGCTGTGTTAACCCTTTCAGTCCCAGGCCCAAATATGCTTATTTTTCTTTTTTCTTTTTCTTATTATCTTAAAGTGCTCATATTATGCTTTTTGGCATTTCCCCTTTCATTTATTGTGCTATATGTGTGTTTTGTGAACGTTATAGGTTTACAAAGTGAAAAAGCCCAAAGTCAGACAAACGTGTGTCACGTTATAATGCTCACTCTACTTCTGACTGGCTAGTAGTCCTTACCTAGGTACTGTCAGGGTCCTCATACTCTGCTCTGACTGGCTAGAGTCCTTACCTAGCTCACGTCGGGCCCTCAACTCTGCTTGCTACTGGCTAGTAGTCCTACCTAGCTACTGTCAGGGCCCTCATACCTCTGCTTCTGACTGCTATTAGTCCTTAACTAGGTACTGTCAGGGCCCTCACACTCTCTTCTGACTGGCTAGTGTCCTTTCCTAGGTACTGTCAGGACCCTCATACTCTGCTTCGGACTGCAGTAGTCCTTACCTAGGTACTGTCAGGGCCGTCCTCATACTCTGCTTCTGACTGGCTAGTACCTTACCTAGGTACTCAGGGCCCGCCCTCATACTCTGCTTCTGACTGGCTAGTAGTCCTTTCCTGTACTGCAGGACCCTCATACTCTCTCTGACGGGCTAGTAGTCCTATCTAGGTACTGTCAGGCCCGCCCTCATACTCTGCTTCTGATGGCTAGTAGTCCTTACTAGGTACTGTCAGGCCCTCATACTCGGCTTCTGACTGGCTAGTAGTCCTTAACTAGGTACTGTCAGCCCTCACACTCGGCTTCTGACTGGCTAGTATCCTTACCTAGGTCCTGTCAGGACCCTCATACCTGCTTGCCTGACGCTAGTAGTCCTTACCTAGGTACTGTCAGGGCCCTCATACTCTGTGTCTGACTGGCTAGTAGTCCTTACCTAGCTACTGCGCATGTGAGACTCCCAACAAAGATGGAACAGAAGGGAGATGTCTCACTCTGTAGCTAAAACAG
>NC_045741.1:3840307-3841482 GCF_008692095.1 Etheostoma spectabile | reverse complement strand
ACACAGGGTGAAAAGAGGAGCTGCAGCAGTGTGCAGTACAACAAAAACATGGTGTTTCCTAAAAACTTAAACCATGTAAATCTATTCTGATACAACCTCTAAGTACAATTATGAACCTAAAAATTAGCAGAATATGAGCACTTTAAAAAATGTGTGACATTGTCTATGAAAAACATAATTCTATCCTCTGATATTCCCAAAAGGTTTGATCATTTATGTGGCTAATATTTCACATCTTTCACACTAATAACTCATTTGCAGGCTGATTGACCTCTGCGAGGACGGGAAATAAATAAAAAAAAACATTTTCATTCATCCTCTGATTTCCCATGGATGAGATATCTTACTCACTGTGCAACAATAAGATCGGCATGGGAACATGCGATAGTGTCTGTGAGGCTGTAGTTGATGAGGCCCAGACCTCCATGGTGGTTAGGAGGCAGTACGCACGGATCCATCTCCCCAGGAACAAACGCTGTGTCGGGGGGCCAAACTCATGTGATGCATAATTGATCCTGTGGATGATTTGTAGACTATTACGTGAACAAGGTGTACCCGGTCCACCAAACACTGGGCCGTCTTGACTGGCTTAATTCTACACACATGTCTGTTACTGTAGTCCATTTTACTATTTCGTTATTTCATCCATGTGTGGCGCAGCAGATCCGTGCCGTGGAGACGCTGGCCTCACCAACCTCTCCTCCTCTGAGTTGGATCTCCCTCAGGCTGGAGCCTACTAACACGTAGAAAATAAACGGCATTGCATCAGTGAGATCTAACTGCTTACTGTGTGTAATTCAGACTGACACTGAGATGCATGTTGTTCTGGAACTGGTGTAGCACTGCTACTATTGCCTTAAGTCCCACTTCGACACTAGACATTTTCTTTTATTTCTGCCATGGTTCGGTACATTGACTGCCCGGTTCCCATTTGCCACTCTGGGCATTTTCTTTTATTGCTTATCCGAGATGATAAACCTCTAAACGGAACATTTTTTTCTCGCCTCCACCTCCATGATCAGCACCTCCAATGTCACAAGAAGTTTTCTGCAGTATCTGCAGCGGTACGCTGTTGTGATTGGACAAAGAATGACGTCGGGGGTCACATTTATAGTAATTTAGATAGTCATGGAAGGAGACAAGGTGGGGTCACATCATCACATACCCTTCACCAT
>NC_045741.1:3838973-3840297 GCF_008692095.1 Etheostoma spectabile | reverse complement strand
AGGCATGGGGAACTTTCCATAAGATTATCTCTCAATGCAAGTCAAACTGGCTAATAAGCTAACTGAAATAAAACCATGCCAATCTCTAGATATGGTGAAGTGTATGTGATGATGAGGGGGGCTATTTTAATTCCAAAGGTCAAAAGAACTTTGTCAGGATGTAACATAGGGGGGTGTTTAATTATGCCCCCTGTATTATAACATAGGGGGGTGTATACTTATGCCCCCTGTATGTAACACCTAGGGGGGTGTATACTTTGCCCCTGTATTATAACATAGGGGGGTGTATACTTATGCCTCCTGTATTTTAACATAGGGGGGTGTATACTTTTGCCCCGTATTATAACATAGGGGGGGTGATACTTATGCCCCTGTATTTTAAACATGGGGGTGTATACTTATGCCCCCTGTTATTTAACATAGGGGGGTGTACTTATGCCCGTATTTAACATAGGGGGGTGTATACTTAGCCCCCTGTATTTAACATAGGGGGTGTATATTATGCCCCTGTATTTAACATAGGGGGTGTTTACTATGCCCCCTGTATTTTAACATAGGGGGGGTGAATACTTTTGCCCGTATTATAACATAGGGGGGTGATACATGCCCCTGTATTTAACATAGGGGGGTGATACTATGCCTCCGTATTTTAACATAGGGGGTGTAATTAGCCCCTGATTTTAACATGGGGGGTGTATACTTATGCCCCTGTATTTTAACACTAGGGGGTGTATACTTATGCCCCTGTATTATAACATAGGGGGGTCGCTATACCATTTATGCCCCCTGTATTATAACATAGGGGGGTGTATACTTATGCCCCCTGTATTTTAAGGAAGAACATTTAGTTATTTACAATAAATTAAAAAAGTCACTTATGTCACTGACCTGTCTGTGTCTATAGGGGTCGGGGGTTAACATAGTGAGTGTGAATTGTTCACAAGAGCATCTCAACCAGTTAATAACACAGGCAACTACACGCACAACTACACTGTGTCTAGTGAAATCTGTACAGCTCTCAGAATGGGACACGGTTAAGAGTCATGATAACAAAATACAAAAAGAGGTTACAACCAAGTGTGATATTAATTTTGTTCATAAATACTAGACATGTTCTGATACCAGTATTGGAAAAGCCTCTGATACTGCCTAAAATGCTGGTATAGTTATTGATAAGTACTGTAGTTGTCATATATTATACTGGATATCAAAAGAAAGTTATTTGGCATTCATTGTTTGTTTGTTCATGTTTCACTACAAGTTTAACCTGAGCCAGATGGACAACAAAGATAGAAATCCTATCACATCCATACAGGGAGAGTAG
>NC_045741.1:3838064-3838963 GCF_008692095.1 Etheostoma spectabile | reverse complement strand
TTAAAACATAATAAAATATATGACACACTGCTATTGAACCATCTCTAAGGATCAGGGCCATTCATATGTTGATTGACAGTGACATAGACCAATCGCAGAAGGTAGCAGGAGAAGCCCCTCGTTATTAATCAGATAAGTATCAAATAATAATCTAAGTGCAGCTAATGCCCTCAAAGCTGTGGCGCCTCTTTGCAGAACTAAAACACATTCTACAGAAGGAAACTAAGAGCAAACATTTCAATTTTCATCATTTCTCGAGTGCAAACAGAAGTGTGTTGTTTCCCACCACGCAGGGAGGGGAAGAATCAGAATGAAAAGACCTTTGGCCTTCCACCAGAAGATATTTTCCAAGCTATTTACAGGTTGGTGTTGATTTTGTTGCTTCACGTGCCTACATATGTAACTTCTGAAATCTTTTGACTTTTATGATTCTGTAAACTTTTCCACCCAGATCAGAGGAGGAGAGGCTGAAGTTCATGGGTCTGATGAACTCCTCGTGGGTTCTAGACGGACACGACATTGTGACGGCGTTCAGCCTCTCCTGCTTTCAGGAGATAGTAGATCTTGGAGGTTAGTGGCTTGATTCCCTATATGAATATTTATATATATTTATTTATGGTTAAACATTTTTGTTTGCAGCATTGATCATCAAACAATGTGTCCAGTGTGACCAAATGGAAATTATAAAATGAAAAAAAATGTATCAAATAAATCCTTTTAATAGGAATGTTTTTGACTACATAAAAAAAAATGCAAATCTATATGCAAAGGAATGACATATGTTCACGGACACCAACAAAGATCAAAATATTGTTTTTAAAGTGCCCATATTCAGCTCATTTTCAGGTTTATAATGGTATTTAGAGGTTGTACCAGAATAGGTTTCCATGGTTTCATTT
>NC_045741.1:3837911-3838054 GCF_008692095.1 Etheostoma spectabile | reverse complement strand
CCATCTTTTTGTTGCTGCAGATCCTGTTTTCACCCTGGGTGTTTAGGTCTCTTTTTCAGCTCCAGAGTGAGACATCCCACTTCTATTCTATCTTTGTTGGGAGCTGCACATGCTCAGTAGCTCGGTAAGATCCCATCAGCTAG
>NC_045741.1:3837160-3837901 GCF_008692095.1 Etheostoma spectabile | reverse complement strand
CTCCAGCTTTGGTCAGTCCAAGGCAGGATTAGCTGGGAGACTTCTTCTAGACGAAGGGCACCTCAGGGACAGGAAGTAGGTCTTCTGGAGATTATGGTGGCTAGTTAGTTAGTGGCTAGTTAGTGGCTGTTGTAGCAGTGTTTTGCAGAGATGACAAACACTTCCTGTACTCAAGTAGAAGTACAGATACTTGTGTTGAACAATACTCTGGTAAAAGAAGTACTGATTTAACATCTTTACTCAGTAAAAGTACAGGCTAGGAAATGTACTTAAAGTGTAAAAGTAAAACTAGCCTTGCGAATAACATTTTTTATACAAGGCTACCTGGACCACACACGTTACTGTGTGCAAGCTGAGAAACCTCAGTGGACATGAAAAAAGGCTTTTTATATCCCTTTGGCTACATTTTAAATGGATGTCTGTCAATAGGCCTAAAACATCACTGATTACCCTCCTGATAACTCCTGAGAACTCATTATCCTCCTAGCTAGTCTCTCTTTCTTTTCTCTGATAGACGACCTTTAGTACAAAACTAAAGTAACGAGCCAGTTTTGTAAAATGTAAGGTGTAAAAGTAAAAAGTCGGCGAAAAAATAAATAGTTAAAATATTTGAAAAAAATCTACTTGAGTACAGTAACGTTACTTTCCGTCTCTGGTGTTTTGCCATTGAGAATGAGCTAGCATGCTAGCGCTAGCATGCTACAGTTAGCCACCTCGTCTCGGCTAGTGACGTAGAAAGCC
>NC_045741.1:3836311-3837146 GCF_008692095.1 Etheostoma spectabile | reverse complement strand
CAGCTCACCTGGAGACTGAAGACAGAGGACATTCAGAAACCGGATCTCACTCAAAACAACATGGATAGTGTTTTTTCAAAGTTTGTACCCATGTGGAAGCACCAGAGACACAAAATAACACCCCAAATCCCAGAAAAAGTATTTTTTTTAATAATATTGGCACTTTAATGAATTAATTAGACTTGTATTTAACAGTAAAGAAAGTGAATTCGTGTTGACATTGTTCTGTCTGAATAACTCCCAGGATGCACCGGTGCTCTTGCCCGTGAGATGGCCAAGGCCTACCCGTCGTCCTCCGTCACCGTGTTGGACCTCCCGCAGATCGTAGAAACGGCTCAGAAACATTTCTCTCAGGAGGACGACACGGTGCTATTTCAGAGTGGTGAGCCCCATTAAGCCCTGATAAGACCTCATTCAAGAGTAGAGTACTTTTGGAGGCTGTAGTTTGTGAGAAGTGTTTCTAATATTTTTTACACCTGAGAGTGAGCATATCATAATCGCCTCTCTCTATTTTTTTATACATTTTATTAATCCCGCAAGTGGAAATTACAATGTTTTCACTCAGCTGTTATTACACACACAGGCGTGAATTACACACACATGCTCAGTACCTATACATGCAATAAAAGAGAGAGATCAGAGTGGGAGTGGGGGGGTACCCAGGAGGTACTTGACTTGAACCAGCGACCCTCCGGTTCTCAACCCTACAGATTGAGCTACTGCCCCCCCCCCAAACATACAATAACAATACAATTCAACATATAAATTGTTTTTAAATTGTTAAATGTAATTGTTTCTATGGAGGTTGCCGCTTATTAAGCCCCTTGGAGGGTTT
>NC_045741.1:3836133-3836301 GCF_008692095.1 Etheostoma spectabile | reverse complement strand
GTCCATCACATCTTTTTTTGTGTAATATATAATACTGTCTATTGTTTTTGTAGTGAAAATAAAAGAAATCAAATCAAAGAAATCAAAAACATTTCAACAGCAGCATAAACTTCAATTCAATTTTATTTATAGTATCAATTCATGACAAGAGTTATCTGGAGACCCTTT
>NC_045741.1:3835509-3836115 GCF_008692095.1 Etheostoma spectabile | reverse complement strand
ACCACACTCCAGAATTTACAAGGACCCAACAGTTCTAGTAGTTCCCTCCAGAGCAAGACTTCAGCCTCCAAAATGACCATACAGTTAAAAACAGACCTTATAACCCTCGTGAAGGATTCACTGCAGGACTGTTTTAGTTTTACCTAAGGTGGTTTACCTGAGGTGTTCCCTAACAAAGTGGATTTGAAAGGCAGTGGTCACTCAGTCACACAGGTTGTGTCGTCCATGTACACGCAGGAGATTTCTTCAGTGGTGAAATCCCTCCTGCTGACCTCTACGTTCTGGCCAGAATCCTTCATGACTGGCCTGAAGAGAAGTGCCTCACACTGCTGAGGAAGATCTATGACACGTGCAAACCAGGTGAGTGGTTGTAAAGGGGGGGGGTTTGAGATCTCCACCTATCTTGCGAGACAGTTTGTTTCATCACTGGGGAAAAAAAATTCGAAACCGTGTTTTTTTTAATAAACCAGCTAGCGGATCAAGGAGAGATTCCTACGATTTGAGACAAAAATGAAATTGCGCTGAAACCATGCAGGAACTCATAGTGCAACTGTCATTTATTGTTAAATTATTATTGTAATTGTGTGTTAGGTGACTTAGGTTTAC
>NC_045741.1:3822679-3835499 GCF_008692095.1 Etheostoma spectabile | reverse complement strand
TATTATATATTTAAGTACTTTAAAACGTTAATATAGTGTTAAAATTAAATCAATTTCAATTTTTAAAAAACCCATAAAAGAGCCTTTCTTTGATTCCTTTTTCAGTTTTTTAAGAATTGGTTTAGGAATCAGAATTGTTTTAAAAGTACCGGTTCAGCATCGGAAAAATCCGGTACCCAACCCTACTTCCATGGCAACATAACAAATTGTTATTGTTCAATCTCCCAGCCTTAATGAGTGTGTTTTTACTCCCATCTTCCGACAAAATGGAGTGGCTGTTTGCATTTTAACGTACATAGTTTGGCAACCTTTGTCTCTAAAGCATGGGGAAAACAACAAGAAGGTTTATTTGTTGAATATATATGTCATATTTGTTGCTATTCTGGTATCTTGTCCCTTGCTTTAATTACTGGTGTCAGGTAGGCGTATGTGGGCTGGGCATATTATCTTTTATACAATAATAAAATATTCACTCATTCAATCCAGTACTGTGTGTGTGTGTGTGTGTGTTTGTGTTTGTGTGTGTGTGTGGGTGTGTGGCAGGCGGCGGCGTCCTCCTGGTGGAAGCCATGCTGTTTGAGAACAGACGAGGGCCCGTCATGGCTCAGATCTTCTCCCTCAACATGCTGGTGCAAACCGAGGGCCGGGAGCGCCCCCCATCCGAGTACATCCGCATCCTCAACCAGACCGGCTTCCGCAACGTTCAGGTGTGCCGGACCGGCAAGTCCTACGACGCCATCCTGGCCATCAGATGAGCTCGGGACAGTCCAGAGGCGCCCCTCAAAGTCTGGGGGAAGTAAAGAAAGGTGATCTGGAACTTTCAAGGCCTTGAAAAGGTTTGGAGGTGGACATAATACATGTTAGACTCTGAAAGTAAGCTCTCAGTGCACATGGATCCCCAGTAGGGCTGCACAATTAATCGCAATTTTATTGAAATCTCAAAATTGACTACTACAATATACAAATCTCGGGGGGGGGGGTTTAGTCCACAGACTAAAAACAAAACCTCTTTGGTTAGGACAGATGTTCGCCAAAATCACACTATAACAATTTTAATATTGTAAAAAAATATAATATCATAAAAATGAGAATAATGATACAAGAATGATAATGTCTTCTAACATTGTGAATCATTTCGCAATGGCAATATCAGTCAATATAATGGCAATTATATATTTTTCTTATATGGTGCAGCCCTACTCCCCATTTATGTGTGTGTGATATTTCAGACTTTTTTTTTTTTTAATATCATAGCAATACAAACATTCATCAGATTAAAGGTAGCATACTGCTGGAACATTTTTGTGATGAATACTTGCCTCTATGGGTAATATATTTCTGCTCCTTTGAAAAAAAAATAATAATAAAAAATAAAAAAATAAAATACAATCAATTCAGGTTAAAGGAATAATTTGACATTTTGGGAAATACTCCTAATATCTTTTTGTTTTTCTTTTTGCTAAAAGAGCAATACCACTCATGTCTGTATGCTAAATATGAAGCCACAGCCAGCAGTCAGTCTGTTAGCTTAGCTTAGCTTAAAGACTGGAAACAGGTGGAAACCGCTAGCCTGAATAACATGTAATGTTATTACAAAGGAACCAATACAATATTTGGTATTTGATCATTATAATTTTTTTTTTTTTTTATGAATTGTGGTACGTTTACAGGCTGGGCTTTTTAGGCTGGCCCTATGTTGTTTTTGTACTTTGTTTCTCTTTTATTGACATGCTCAGAAATACCAAAATCTATTCAGTATTTGCAGTCATATCTTTTTGAATATCAGCCGTTCACAACCTATCACACATAGCAGAATCAAACAGAAAGTAGTGACGGGTATGATATCAGATGAGAGTTTATCATTGGTGACAGTATTTCTTTGAAATCCTGGAGTGTGTATTCCGAAAAAAATGCTAAACCAGTTATTGACAGATTTGGGATAGCTTTTTTTAAATGAATATTCAGCCATAATATTGGGGTCAGTTTGCACACTGTTGAAAGAAGTCTTCCCAAAATATCTTCGTTGATTATTTTTTTCAAACTTATTTTTGAAGTCAATAACACCAAAAGAAACAACACCAACCCTGTTGTCACAAACCATGTACATATCTCTACATACTTTGTGCATATTGTCCGTGAACGGTAAAAACATCCATAAAAAGAAAAAGAAGGGAGGCAAACCAACCGCCATGTTCATAATTTCAAAGAATATGTAATCCATGTTGTCCGTCTTGCAAAGCATAAATCATTTCTTAGTCTTAGAAGAAACTCCAGTGTATGCTGTAGTGTAGGTAGATAGAACTTGTTATGCAGTAAAAAAAATATGCTGCTTTAGAAAATACAGACTTTTGTGTATGTTGTGATGTTGTGGGACTGTGTTCCTATCTTTCCTGTGATGAGTTCAGGTTCCAGCATGTAAACCGGACTCTGCAGAACAAACCTCCGTTTACCTCCATCATTCCTCCACTGGTGTTAAAAAGTTCTCTTTATTTTTTTATTTTTGGACCTTCTAGCTGAATGGAAATCACTTGTTGTTTTTATGAACTGTTATTATTGGTGTTTATTGCATTTCAACAGCTCATGCTTACAACAGAAAGTAATTTACATCCTCTCAGCTCTAAATAAGTACTGAAAATGTCACATATTGAATATTTATTACAGACCAATATAATCAGAATCAGATTTATTGGCCAGGTTAGTGCAAACAAAGAAATAATTTGACCCCGCTTAACTATTAAATTCCAACACTCCCTTACATAGGCTCCGATTTATGTTTTTCTCCGTGGGTGCTCATGGGTGCATCGCCCTTAGAAACAAAAGTAGTCAAAAAATGTTTGCATTTCCGAACCTTAGGAAATGGACAGCACACACACACGCCTATTAACTCGAGAATAAAGCTATCTTTCTATTCAGGACAGCGCCACTTCTCACATATACAGATAGGAGCGATGACAAGTTTAACTGACATGTAACCCCAATCAGCTTCGTGGGATATCAAGAATCAATACCACCTGTCTGGTAGCCTAGCAACACAACCAATCACAATATGACGCTCCACCAACTGCAACCTTTCATTTTAAGTGAATGTAGCCGGTAAATACTGTTACTTATACAGTATAACAATACAAAAGAATTTACTAAAAATATACAATAACAATTGAAGAGAGTGAAGGAATAGTGCAATATCAGTATAGTCTGAGATTTAAGATTTAAATATAAATATAGTGCAAGGCAGTTCAGCACAATGGTGGAATATTCATAACATTTATGTAATTGGAACAGGTGCATTTTCCTTTTTTGTGATTTGCCCATGTGATACAGATAAGGAGCCTATGCAAAATGTCATGATAGAAACATTTTTAATATTATATATATATATATATATATATATATATATCTCAGCACACAGTTGTGTAAGCTTGTTTCCTGTCCTCTGATAATTCCACGTGTGGGCAGCATGCATCCTGCAGATAACTCCCAGACATACACTACATCTACTTAGTTATTTCTAAATAGTTCATTCAATAAAACAAAAAATATATTTAAAAGCAACGTGCATGTGGATGATGGATTTTGACAAAGCAGCTGTCTTTCTATTGGTGCCGGGGTTTTTTATGTCATGTAACTGCTGTAACATTGGTTTGTTAAAGGACAATTTACAAACAATGACATATTCCATCTTTTTTATGTATTTCAATGCTAACAATAAAGAAGTAAATACACCCGGAAGTATGCATATGACATCAGTTTTTCCAAATATATTTCCATTATAGCATATGTTTAGGGGATGATTTGCTTAAGAGTATCGCTGTCCATATGTAATGTACTGTAGTCTGTAAGGTTGAATTGTCTTAACTTGTAGCTTTGTAAGAAAATTGGATGTCAAAGGGTTAATAAAACATTTCTGGAATTTCCTTTGAATGATAAATCCCCTTTTATTTTAGCTTTTAATCATGTAGTAAAGCAGTAAAATCAATAATGGAATAACTACATTACGGGACTTTAACTTGCAGCTAATCATTTTTGTATTTGCGTGTTTATTTGCACAGGTTAGAAATGACATAAAAATAATTCAATGGGAGAAGAACAGCTCAAAATGTTTCTCCTCCTGTGATATATACTATTTATTATATTAAATATAAATAGTTTCTTGAAACAAACTAGCCAGGGTTGCAGATTGTCTTTTACGGGAAATGGTCTACTATGTCTTGTGTCATTTTCTAACTAAATATAGGCTATTTCCTTCTTTTAAATTCTAGTTGTTGGTGTTCTGTCTCTTTAAGACATAGTGTACTTTGCATTTACAGTGTGGTACTTTACATAAAAGGAGTCAATGGGACAGCTGCGTCATGCACACTTATAACAACAATGTTCACGTTATTCGTTTGTTAATTTTAATTTTAATCAAGAACATTAATATTACAAAACAAAAATGGGATAATGGGTTATCATCACATAACATATGTTAGATAAAAACGTGTCAGTAATAAAATAAAAAATAAAATAAATTGCAGGGGACATTTGAGGATGCATACTATGGAAAATGCACATATATGAAATTATATTTGGGCGGCTGTGGCTCAGTGGTAGAGCGGTTGCCTGCCAATCGGAAGGTTGGTGGTTCGATCCCCGCCCCTGCAGTCATTGTCGAAGTGTCCTTGGGCAAGACACTGAACCCCGAGTTGCCCCCGGTGCTGCGCATCGGAGTGTGAATGTGTGTGAGTGTTTATCTGATGAGCAGGTGGCACCTTGTACGGCAGCCCCGGCCACAGTGTATGAATGTGTGTGAATGGTGAATGTTCCCTGTAGATGTAAAAGCGCTTTGAGCAGTTGTTAAGACTGGAAAAGCGCTATATAAATACAGCACATTTACATTTACATATTTATAAGCCACATACCAGGGTATTACTTATTATTTATAATACATACTTATAATTAAGTTATAACAAAAAAATCTTTAAATTTTTGCTGTAGTTATATGGCTTTCTGACGAATTTCAATGATTTGACAGTATTTTATTTTAGTAATAATGGAATTAGGCTTTCTGTTTTTCCACTTACAAATATGGATATGTTTCGTTCCCATATGAATTACTGTATCCATTTAAGAAGATATGTGGCTGTTAAGATTTTCCATATAAAATAAGACATTACGCTGAATATGGGAATACTGAGATTGGAAACATAGTGAAACATATTTTCCAGCATTAATAGCTGCAGGATTATTAGTTCTGGCCCCGGTTGGGGGTTCTGCTGCCCTCCAGCGGCGCAAAGGCGCAGCTCCAGCCCGGCTGGGTAACCTCCTCCCCGGCCGCCGCTCTGTGTTTGTGTATGTGGAATGCGGGTCAAGCGGAACTCACGGCTGTGCGCTTCACATCAAACTCAAAACACCGGCTTTCATCGGCCTGACGTGCTCTGTATGTACCCAATTTATTTTCAAATATACACTGGTTTAATTCGTGTCCATATCTAACAGAATGTTCTTAACGGGCTATTTGAACGAGTTAATATTTCTAGTATGGTCGCAACAGCAGTCCACTAGGAAAACGCGACATCGTCATTTAAAATGGCGCCAAAGGTTAACCTCAGCCAGTGGATTGCTGGTAAATCTACAACACTGTCTACCTTGCTGCTGGTTAGCAACACAAATAGCACAACAACACTATCGTATTAGTTAATTTGCAGCGTTCACGAATGTATTCGCATTGATTTAAAGTAGTTTGAATCAATTATTGACCCTTAACCTTTGACAGATAGGTGGCTGGGGACTGATTGATAATACGAGAGCTGCATGTAAGCAGCGCTGGCTAATGCTAAATGCCAACTACATTACATACGTGTAGCCCCCAGCTAACAAGCTAGCCAGTGTTGCTAATGCTGCATTCAAGGGAGGTCGAAAGAATCGAACAAATTTACTTCAGACTGCGAAAATTCACGTCAATGCCCTCTCAACTCGGAACAACAACTCAAAAAGTCGGCGAAAGTTTTGCGTAACAGGATTTACCGAGTTGTCGTGACATTACGCAGTAACAAGGCGGACAAAAGTAATTGTGAGGTTAATGGTAAGACTTTTTATTTTAATTCAGTTTTGCTCACCTGGACTTCATGATGGAGGTTAGCGTTAATTTGCAATATGGTATTAGGTTGTTGTAACCGGTTGTTAAAGTAAGGGTCTCCACGTAGGGTGACATATTAGTTTGAAAAGTTGTTCATCAGCATTAACCCTAATAACAAGTCAATAATATGTTTCTGTGGATTTAGGAAACTACTTCCTAACGGGGTAGTGGGAAAATCCGAGGAGCACATGATGGCAGCATAATCACCAACGTCAGCTAAATGTAGCTAATGTGCAGAGTAGAAAACATGTATTTAAGCATAAACTCTTCTTGAACCAGTCTCTGTTTCAATTTTTTTTTTGCAGAAGGTAAACGGGAGTAGCGGAACATTATGAAAAAAACAAAACAGTTATCATAAACATTTCCACTCGATGGTGTGGGTGGGCCCCCATGTTGCATAATAACGGTTGTGGGGAGATTAGCGCTGGCTAACGTTAGCCACCTAGCATTTGCAGTGTGATTTAAATAATGCAACGCTATGTGGTTTGATTTAAAGCAATTAAGTTCATGTCGTAAAAACACAATATTGCCTTGCGCGTGTTACCATGTTGCCGGGTAACCACCAGCTAGTTTAGCCTGCGAGCTAAAGTTAGCCGTTAATGTTACTTTCTGTTGCATGTTTGCTGGAAGAAGGGGCGTAGCTATCATGCTGTTAGCCTAGCCAGCTAAATTGGGGCTATCACCTTTTCCCCCTTGTGCATACTATCAGCTATCCCTGAGATACTTCCACCTGTCGGGAGTTTTAGAGCCCCTGCTTATCATGCAAGCTAAATTCGTAGCACCGTAAATGGCGTTGTTTCCTGTCTGTGTTGCATGTGGTTACTTCTTGTTATCATCGCTGAACAGTGACTGTGGTATGTGGCTAATGTTCTAGACATCCTTAGCTGCAGGGTTGGTTTGCTGTCAGAGCAACAAGGAAACGGTGGAAAAGTGAAATTGTTATATAAAACTAACTTTACTGTTTTTCTCTGATATCGACCTGCTTTTATCCATTTTTATGGTCTGGAGTCTTGTTGATACATGAGCTTTAAGTTTTCAGAATTGTATGCAATTTCAAGTTTGTGTCTACAATGTAGAAAAATCTGTAATACAGGATTTTTTGGGATGTCCAGTTTGTAAAACTGCAACTTCAAATATATAAGTATTAAAAAACTTTCATCAGTCACTATTGTGTTACATCCTTCAGTAATAGTTAGTGATATTTATTTCAATGAAAAAAAACGAGATTACAGTTTTTATTAGAAAAGAATCTAGAAATGCGTAACAAAACAACATTAGTTATTTGTGTTCTCACTAAAGGAATATGATGACAATTTGTTTTATTGCCAGATCAGAGGAACATCAAAATATATGAAACTTCTGATAAATACAATGTATAACAATACAAAGTCAAGATTTGAAACTTAAAGTCCTTTGAACAAAAACACAACAACAAAAAATAATCAGTGTTGCCAACAGAGACGTTGTAGAGCGCCCTCTGGTGGTTGGACTATAGATAAATGATTCTGATGAATGAATATTTTGAAAAAACTTATTTTTTTTATCTGTTATTATAAATGCTGATACCGATGCTTAATCTTTGCCGCCGATATATCAGTTGGGCTCTACTTTATGTTGGCACATTAACGGTCTTCAGCAGCAGTGTGAGTACTCCACTGTGTCATGAGTATGCTTTTATACATGATGGAAACTAACTCATTTGTATAGGTGTAACTCTGCATTAATTCCATGCCCTCTAAACTTGATTCTGTGTTAACTTGCTCATTAAGTATGTCAGTGATTAAGTAGATTAGGTGCGAACATTGTGCTATAGCATCTTGTCAGACTTTATTCCCTAAATGTTCATATCAAAGCTGTGTATCTTGTGGCTTGTCATCAGTCCCCTTCTGTAACTTAACCTCCTGCCTGGTTTGTGTTAAGCGTACCTACGGCAGAGCTCCGCAGACAGACGACGATGAAGAGAAGCAGGCACCCCAGCAGCAGTGATGACTCAGACAATGGAAGTAAGCAAAATATTGTTTCTGCTGACTCGTTCTTACCATGTCCAAATATAGATCTGAATGAGGTCAATCTCTCTGCTGCTTTCCTTGATTTGTTGCACAGGAAATGGCAAATTGTATCTGTAAAGACCGCAAATTGTAATTATTGAGATAATGATGAAGATAGTGTTTCATTATTGTTGTTCCTTTTTTTTGTTTTCATATGTAAACGTCACATCTTTTTGTCAGCCAAGTACATTTTCTAGCCATTACAAATGCCATTTCTATTCATTTCATGTTGGCTTTACGTTTTCTCTGTCAAGGTAGTTGTCCCTTCCCTGAAAATGTATCTTTCATCTTGTTACTGTCAGTGTCAGTAAATGTGTACTTCATGTTCAGCAAGGAAATCAAGACAGAGAAAAGGAAAGAAGGGCGGCAGATGGACAAAGATTAAGGAAAAGAGAAAGAAGACCTACAGTCTGAGAGACAGGAGACAGAATAGGGACACTTGGACGTTTAACGACATCCTGGCAGGTCAGACAGACAGACAGGCTTGAATGTGACATCAGCGAACAAATTCAGAAACATGTTGTAGCGTTTGTGTCATCCTTCGCAAACTCTCAGATGGGTGGGGTTCTACCACGTTGTATAAAATGTTGTGGTAAGTTGTTAATTGTGGAAAGCCAAAGTGTAGATGCTTCCATGTGATTGTTTGGGTTTCCATGTTATCCAATCCATCTGATGTGCCATCTGCTATAACAACAAACCCAAAGCTCTTACAGAAAATTGCTTTTAGCCAAGGTCTGATTCAGGGTTTTGTTAGGGAAACAATCTTTTAGGAATTTCAGTTTCAACATGTAAAGAGAATAAAGGCTTTGCTGAGAAATCCAAAACCTTCTGCATAATGTGTGGTTGTTTATTAAAGCATCAGAAACAGAACAAGAAGAAACGAGACATTTAACACCCTGTTGTGTTCCTCCAGGTAATTCCACCTGCTGGTCCCAACATTCATCACAGCCCAGGAGGGGGACCGGGCAGAAACCCTCCGAGGTGCGTCTGGCTGAGCTCTTAACCACGTTTTAGGATGATAAGAATTTAATGGACATGTATATAAGCCATAATTCATGAACTATCTTCGGCTCTTATGTTTTAGTTCATTTTCTTTTAATTTTTCATTTGTATTGACTCATGAAAAATCACACTACAAACATGATTTAAGGAACAAATTAATATTAATACAAGTCTTTATTTGTCACATTCATTAGTGCAATCTTCCACGTTGTACAGTGTACTGCTCTTATCTAGTGTACAGTCTGTGGACTTGGTCTCTGCATGCCGCTGTACACGCCCTCTGACCACCAGCCAATCCGATAAAAACAAAACGGGGACTCAGACCTAAGTAGGATCGTGATTGGCTGGGTTATGTCTGGCTATATGTAGTGGTAGATTTGTTTTTAATTTTTTTTTTTTAGTTTTTATAATGTATTATTTGAGCTTTAGGATGATTGATGTATAAGTTGTTTCAGATGAAATCATTAATGCTGATAAACCAGTGTTGGGGCTGTATGACTACTGAAGAGAATATGGGATGGTCTGTCAGAAACGACAAAATACACAGGCTATAATTATTCACTGTTGCATCTAGGGCTGCACAAAATATGTATAGTTTTTTTTTAAATTGTCATCGCAATATCAACTGGCGCAATAACCACTCCATATTGCCAAAGACACTCAGAGATTCTTTGTGTGTAGTTGAAAGAAAATATCAGCAGAAAACTGCACTATAAGACATTGTTATTTTCATGGTTGTGCTTTTTATGTTCAATGTTTAATTTGTTCAATAAAAGAATCTTACAAATTTCATTTAGTTTGTTTTAAATCCAACCAACAGTTTGTTGTATTTTAGCAGAATACTGAAATCAGCAAAACTGAGTACACTTTAAAATGTTTTTATTTATCCCAAGTAATAGCTGTAATTTGATGAACAATGTTATTGCATATTTTCCTCCAATCCTGCAGCCCTACTTACAGTGAAGTGTACTGACTTTTGTTTTCATGCGCTTGTCGCAGGTTTTCAGGACTGACCTGATTACCGCCATGAAGGTGCATGACTCGTACCAGCTGAACCCGGAGGACTACTACATCCTGGCCGACCCGTGGAGGCAGGAGTGGGAGAAGGGCGTCCAGGTCCCCGTCAGCCCCCAGTCCATCCCGCAGCCTGTCGCCAGGTAGGATTGGGCATCCAGAACCCGTTCCTACTTTGAATCGTTTCAGAAATTACGATTCCAGTGGAATAGTTTCTTTATTGGAATTGTTTGGAGGATTTGGTTTCAAATCCAATCATCATCTCCATATTTAACATGCGCAAATGTTGGTTTCCGTAGCAACCAGGCGCTTGTTGTGTTACAGCCTTGGAGCACAGTAAGCTGCGCTCAAAGTGTGGATTTATTTTACGTTGAAAAAGCTCTGGAAAACTGCAACCCACCAATGCATCAAAATAAAACTTACCTCTTATTTGTAAAATAAGCATGTGACCCGTTTCAACCCCACCCCCCAAAGAATCAAATATCAATAACAACCGGAATCGAAATGAAGAATCGCAATTGGTCAGAATAGTTCAAATCCAAACGATGCCCAACCCTAGGTAGGACAAAAGAAAAGGCAACTTCGAGACCAAAAAAGTCAGTCTTGACCCTGGTCCAGTCCACAAGTGGGAATGTAGGAGAACTGAGATGTCACTGCTTTGTGTAAAGACTGCTGCTTGTGTTACAGTTGGCTTATTAAAAAGCCTGTTTCTTTAGGGAGCCATTGTTTTCTTTCTATTTGATGTGATTGGCTTATAGTCAGACAGTTGTGTTTTTCGGCAAGCACAACATTAGATAGCAGTTGGAAACCAAACCTGTATGCATGGACATGTAGAGTTTAAGTTGTCTGCTGGTATTGTTGTTGGCCCCCTATTGTATCAATCACCAAAGGAAAATTTTGACTGGCATTTGGACCATTTTAGGTGAAAATTGTGCAGCTTGATATCAGATGGCAAGTCTTTAAAAACCTTCAAATGCTTATTCATTTATGACTGACTCACTGAGGAAAAGGTAACAGCCAGATAATTCCTAATGTCTTGTCATGGACAAATTTGCTCTTTGGTTGATTAATAATTGTATAGCACAAAAATGAAGAAAAAAATGGATGAATGTTTGTTTTTTGTGATTATCTCTTTTTCCTTTTTTTTTTAAAGACCCAGACATTTGTTCTTGCACCAATTGTTGAGATTTTGTTAAAAATCACAGCAAAGTATTTGTGGAAGCCTAAATTATGCTAAAATGCTGCTCATTTAACACACAACACAAACGTGTTTCGCTATGTTTATAAAAGTTCAATGTAGGGATTAGAAAATGGATGGATGGATAATTGAAAGTACCATACTGTAAATGCAGGACAGTAAACTGACACGTATACTGGCACCTCTACAGGGTGCTGGCTGAGAAAGGAAAGGAGGTCATGTTCATCAGGCCAAAGAAGTTGATCCGGACGTCTGGCACCGAGGCGCTGGGCTACGTGGACATCCGGACGCTGGCGGAGGGGATGTGCCGCTACGACCTGAACGAGGAAGACGTGGCCTGGCTGCAGACGGCCAACGAGGAGTTTGCAGAGATGGGTGAGTCCCAAAACACATGTTGGTGCTCAGTTCAGACCAAAGATCCTGAACCGGTCCATCTCAGCTCAACTCGAACCAGCTGATGGTGCGGCTGTGACTTAGTTGGTCAAGTCTAGCTAGCGAGCTAGCGAGTGTATGAAGAGAGGGAGCGCCTAGGACAAAGCCGTGAATCAGAGAAATAAAACGTGTTTTTGCTGATTCATCACTGGAAATGTAACTGTAGCAGGCATCTCACTATCCCTAACGTTGTCCACATTCATATTTAGAACCAACAAATTATATATTTAGCAACAAAAAACCTAGACGTCGGCATTAGGACGGAAGTACAAAGAGTCATTGCTATGGAGATGATACACCGTCTCGGTGTGACCTGGCAGGTTTTAGAAAGGAAAAGTCCAAAGTATCAGATTTCTTACTTTCACCCTCTCCGCTTCGCTTCATCTTCTCCTCCAGCTGGAGACTCTGCTTATACAACAGGGTTTGAGTTTTCATTTTGGGCTGCTCGTGTTGCTTCGGCTGTGTCTTTGTTTAGATGCACGTTGTTGTCTACAGTTGAGCTCTGTCTTTGGTGTCTTTTCAGTTTGATGACACATAGAGTAACCTTTTATATTAGTGCTATCAAATGATTCAAATATTTAATCGCGATTAATCACATTAACGTCATATTTAACTTGCAATTAATCACACATTTTTGTCTATTCTAAGTGTCCCTTGATGTCTTTTTGTCTCATTATTTTGTTTCATTTTAATGCTCTTATCAACACGGAGAAGTGGATTGGCTCGCTTTGTGCTAATGTTTTTTATTGAAAACAACATAGGTGTATAGCCTACTGTAGTGTTCAAGACCCCCCACCCCCGTCAGCATATAGCCCACTGTAGTGTTCAATTTCACACTGACATTCTCACTTGGAGCAAATAATCTCTCACACAATGTAAAAGGATGAAATACACACTTTGACAATTGGGGGGGGGATATTTGGCAACTTTTAAAAAGTAAACCATCCAGAATCTTATTGGTGTCCATTTTGGCGTCTCGCTCTCGCCATCCACTCAAAACGTAACGTTACT
>NC_045741.1:3820936-3822669 GCF_008692095.1 Etheostoma spectabile | reverse complement strand
CGGCTCGCAAGCCCAAACGGCGTGTGTGTGGAGTGCCTGCTGTTAGATCCGGTGGGTGTTGTAGTTTTTCTAACGTTACTAGTTGTGGCAACAGCATGTGAAAAAACAACAAAGTTTCCTAGGCCAAAAAGAATGTTACTCTTGTGATAAACAAGATTTTAATTAAATTCAACAAGTTTCTCATGTCCCCGAGTGGCGTAGGATGCAATATTGAAATCAGGAAACTGGACTTTTCTGGAGGAGGTTGGGCCATTTCCCAACAGCTAAAGAAACCTTGTGACAAACAAGCGAGTAAACCTTTTACTCCTGACTTTTGCAGCGATGGCGCCGCTGGATGAGATCACCATGGAGCGCGCCATGGAGGAGTTTGAGCGCCGCTGCCACGAAAACATGACGCACGCCATGGAGACGGAGGAGGGGCTGGGCATCGAGTACGACGAGGACGTGGTGTGTGACGTCTGCCGCTCGCCTGACGGGGAGGACAACAACGAGATGGTGTTCTGCGACAAGTGCAACATCTGTGTTCACCAGGTCAGAGGTCAACACACGCACAGGCCTTTTTAAAGGAGTAATGAGTGTTAATGAGTGTAACAGTGCTGTAGTCAAGACCACCTTAACCGAGACCAAGTTATCACCAAGACCAGTGTGTATGGAGACAGACTAGACCAAGACCTTGAGGGGTCGAGAGCGAGACTAGGCCAAGACCAGACCAAATAACTGTCAAACAACTCAAACTAAATCCCTGAAGTATACAACATCAACTAGCTAATATGTATAGTTAATATTTGCTAAGTTTCTGAAGAATTCTGATATAGCGGCAGATTGAAAATGATTGCTTGCTACCTTTGCTAGACTTAGCTTACCTTTCACACAAACTGCTGTGTTTTTCCTCTTAGATGTTGTTTTGCAAATAAACTCCTTATGGTTTAGGTGGCCTAACTACAGAGGATTTGGCTGACATCCCCCAGTCTCCCGCATTCACTTTCTTGGGAGTGCGTGTCAGTTGTCGGGCAGAAGGGGGTTAAGAGGAAGACATTTCAAATTACAAATGAGTCAATTTATTGGTTGCATTTGAAGCAGGAAGCTTGACATTCAATCACAGATGTTAACACGTCAGTCAGACGTGACACAGGCAAAAAGAATCCTGAGTCCTCTTCATCCGAGATCGAGACAAGATGGAGACCTTCAAAACGTGGTCTTGAGACCAAGACCGATTTTGAGTACAACACTGATGCGTATTATAAAGTGTCACTTACCCTCTACTTTTTGCAATGTCTGCATGAGCGTTTTACTAAACTGTCAGTGTACTGGACCAACATACTAGTTCCTATGGATCAGGGAAAAAACTGAATGCAAGGGAACGCAAAAGAATTACGGAATATAAACTTCTGTCTAAGTAGTCTATGAAGGGCTGCCAAGTGTTGTTAAAAGCATTACCAGAAAGTGAGACTCTAACCTTCACAAGACTGATGTGAGTCAGGACCTCCCTAAGCCAGCTACTGTGTGACGTTTCCGATTAAGGCGCCTGGCCAATAGAGTCGCCAAGGCCAATACCCAACGCTTTGTCATATGAAGATTGGGTATTGTTAGAGGGTGGGGGGGACCAAACGGGGCCAGGATTCGTACCAAGCACTATTGCAAGTGTGTCAAAAAATTTGGCACCAGAGCAGTTTGTGCAGGACCAGAACGTGTGTGTGTGTGTGTGTGTGTGTGTGTGTGTGTGTGTGTGTGTG
>NC_045741.1:3816024-3820926 GCF_008692095.1 Etheostoma spectabile | reverse complement strand
TGTGTGTGTGTGTGTGTGTGTGTGTGTGTGTGTGTGTGTGTGTGTGTGACTGGCAGGTGACTGCTTACACCTATTACAGCTGTCACTGGTGCCTTGGCAAATCTTCGCCAGCCGAGCGTATAGGTCTTCTAAATTTTTCCGCTGTGGGTTAAAAAAAAAAGCAAAATGAAAAGACTCCTCTTAAATGTCAGATCAGCTGTTTGCTGTGGTTTCATGTGACACACATGCACACACACACACACACTTTCTCTGTGTCTTCTTGTGTTGCTGCTGTATTGATTTCCATTTTTCCCCTCTGTTTGTGTTTTTCATCAGGCGTGTTACGGCATCCAGAAAGTCCCAAAGGGCAGCTGGCTGTGCCGGATCTGTGCCCTCGGCATCCTGCCAAAGTGCCAGTTGTGTCCCAAGAAGGGGGGAGCCATGAAGCCGACCCGAAGCGGAACCAAGTGGGTCCACGTAAGCTGTGCCTTGTGGATTCCAGAGGTGAAGATTTCATTTTTTTTTTTCTCTCTCTGTTTTTTATACCAAATAATTACACTCACTCTTTCTGTTTTTGACACAGTATTACAGTACTGTGTGAATCTTTAAAAAAGTTTGTATAGAACTAATTTAACTTTGTATATGACCGACCAACAGAAATCATGTTTAAGGACAATTCCAGTTTGTAATCCCTGATGTCTGTTGTGTATGTCTATGATGAATGTTATTGCTGACATTAACCTCCATCTGATTATTCCCACCAAGTTCATTCATCACATTGGTAACTTGGTGAGATGATCAGTCACTGCGACTGAAAAACAAATAATCATGCATCATCATTCATCAACTTTAACATTTTTATAAAAAAAGATATTACAATAATTTTTAGAGTCAAATACAAATTAAAACTAGAAGCTGTTAGGCCGTGTCTCCTGTTATTTATAAAATAACCAATTACAGCCTTGAATGGTGGCCTTCGAGGAGATTAACTTGTTTGGTTCAAGTTGTCAAAAATGACATATGACTTATTGCGTGGAAATGTAAACATCCACAACTCTGGTAAATAAGTCGGCACCACCTGTCCCGCGCTGACCACCGTGTCATATTCTATGTTAAATGCGCTGTGCAGGTGAGCATCGGGAATCCAGAGAAGATGGAGCCCATCACCAACGTGTCCCACATTCCTAGCAACCGATGGGCTCTGATCTGCTGCCTGTGCAAAGAGAAGGCCGGAGCGTGTATACAGGTAGAGTCACCGCTCACATTTCACCGTACACGGAGACATTTAATGAGCCCTGAAGCGTGTAAGAATACCTCTGAAGTTGGATATGTCCTCAGTGATGTGTCCCTCTGCATTTCACAACCAAACAAATTAAACTGTAATGAATGCTGCTTAGTTAGCCTGTTGTATGGATACGGGACACAGCTATAGACTCGTGTATAACTTGTAGGCTGATATTAAATGAGTTTGTCATAATTCATATGGGACTGTGTGTTTTTGTATGTTTACCCGTGTCATGTCTATTGTAGTGCTCTGCAAAAAACTGCCGGACCGCCTTCCACGTGACGTGCGGCCTCCACGCCAGCCTCGAAATGAACACCATTCTCACCGAGGACGACGAGGTCAAGTTCAAGTCCTACTGCCCCAAACACTCGGGGCTGGAGGGCGTCGAGTCCAGGGAGCGAGACTCTGGAGGAGAGGAGGAGAGGGAGAGCGCCAGGGACAAGAAGGGCAAGAGGAGAGGCCGGGTTAGAGGGGAGGAAGACGCCGCCTCCTCCTCCTCTTCCTATGTGGCTCCGCAGCTGGCCGACAGAGCGCCCAGCGACCTGGAGGCGCTCGCCTGCCGCCAGCAGGAGAAGAGAGTCAGCCTCCGCAAGCTGAAGCTGCAGGAGATGGAGGAAGAGTTCTACCAGTTTGTGGAGGTGGAGGAGGTGGCCGCCCACCTGAAGGTGGCGTCCGAGGCGGTGGACTTCCTGTACCAGTACTGGAAACTGAAGCGCAAAGCCAACTTCAACCAGCCGCTGCTCACGCCTAAGAAGGACGAGGAGGACAGCCTGGCGCGCCGCGAGCACGAGGTGCTGCTGCGCCGCCTGCAGCTCTTCACACATCTGCGCCAGGACCTGGAGAGGGTAGGTTTCCACTTCCCCTCCTCCAGAGTTAAAAGAGGCGGCGAGGCGAGAAGGAGAACATCGGTGGAAAGAAATTAAAAATAAATTCTGAATATGGTGGAAAGGTTTGCTTCTTTGTAGATACGATTTATTCACGTTACAGCAGTACAAGAGTCAGGATAGAGGTAGGAAATAATGCAGTATATATTCATAAACTGCATCGCAAAAGCTGTATAGATTATAATACTGTAAGCAGAGATCCGACCAAGCAGCGGCGAAATGTGTCCGGTGGAGAGCTGCAGGCGGCCGCTCTGAGCTCAGCAAGCTACGGCCAACCTGCAGCCACAGAACACCGGCAGCCAATCGGCACGAGAGCTGTGACATGTTGACATGTTACAAAGAATTTCTCTCGGCCAGGGACGAGGATTGTTGAGTCGCACTTCGCCGCCGCTGCTTGGTGTGTTTTCATCGTCTGAACTATGGAACTATTCAGCAATCCAAAATCCGAGTGTTGAGATTACTGGAGAAGAGCAGCGTTCACCTGCAGTCCCATTAAAAAGCATACACAGTAATCAGATTATTCACCTCTATCGAAACTGTCTGTGGTTGACCTTTTTTAGGTTTAGAAAGGCGACATTTTGTGCTGTTGTGAATTAAAGTAGTGTTGCGGTGTGGCTAAATGTGAAATTAAAAGCCAGTTTTTATGCTCAGGTATGGTCAAAAATTTATTCTCATAAAAAAGGACTGGGGAAATGTGGAAATTATGGGCCAAATTTATGTTTATATAAATGGAGATTAGCTAATATTGTCAGTCCATTAGTGCAAGTCCTTATGAACAACTATAAAAAAAGTATGGTGTGTATGCTGTATATTAAAAGACATGGAAGTATACCCAATATTATACGTGTGCAATAGAAATGAAATAGAACATGATATAATCTTAAATGTGCTCTTGAAAATGTTGGAAAATAGTGAGGAATTCCCGTTCCACTTTTAACCAGAGTTAAAGGAGGTTGATGTGTAAATTGTTTAAGATATCACATTATATGGATATTAAACAGAGATGAGCAGCATGACGGCTCCTTTGAGCAGCTGGACTCCTGTTAGCCGGTGTTCAAGCGTTGGAGATTGTTAATCTAGTCTAAATTTCTGACGGTCTAAAGAAGCTGTTTTTGCTCTGCAGGTGCGTAACTTGACCTACATGGTGACCCGCAGGGAGAAAATGAAGCGCTCGCTGTGGAGAGTCCAGGAGCAGATCTTCCAGCACCAGGTCCGACTGGTGGACCACGAGCTGCTCACGGGTGAGTCAGCCGCGCCCATCATCATGTTACTAAAGCTCCACTCAGCAGTGTTTCCTTTAGGGAATATTGCACAGGAGTTGGATATTAAAGGTCCCATGACATGGTGCTCTTTGGATGCTTTTATATAGACCTTAGTGGTCCCCTAATACTGTATCTGATGACCTTATGTGGTCCCTATACTGTATCTGAGTCTTTTTATATGACCTTAGTGGGTCCCCTAATACTGTATCTGATAGGCCTTAGTGGTCCCTAATACTGTATCTGAAGTCTCTTTATATAGACCTTAGTGGTCCCAATACTGTATCTGAAGTCTTTTATATAGACTTAGTGGTCCCTAATACTGTACTTGAAGTCTCTTTATATAGACCTTAGTGGTCCCTATACTGTATATGATAGGCCTTAGTTGGTCCCTAATACTGTATCTGAAGTCTCTTTTATATAGACCAGTGTCCCTCATACTGTATCTGAGTCTCCTTTATATAGACCTTAGTGGTCCCTATACTGTATCTGAAGTCTCTTTTATTAGACCTTAGTGGTCCCCTAATACTGTATATGAAGTCTTTTATATAGACCTTAGTGGTCCCTAATACTGTATCTGAAGTCTCTTTTAATAGACCTTAGTGGTCCCCTAATACTTTATCTGAAGTCTCTTTTATATAGACCTTAGTGGTCCCTATACTGTATCTGAAGTCTCTTTTATATAACCTAGTGGTCCCCTAATACTGTATGAAGTCTCTTTTATATAGACCTTAGTGGTCCCTAATACTGTATCTGAAGTCTCTTTATATAGACTTAGTGGTCCTAATACTGTATCTGAAGTCTTTTTATATAGACCTAGTGGTACCCTAATAATGTATCTGATAGCCTTAGTGGCCTAATACTGTATCTGAAGTCTCTTTTATATAGACCTTAGTGGTCCTAATACGTATCTGAAGTCTCTTTTATATAGACCTTGTGGTTCCCTATACTGTATCTGAAGCTCTTTTATATGACCTAGTGGTCCCTAACTGTATCTGAAGTCTCTTTTATATAGACTTCGTGGGTCCCCTAATACTGTATTATGAAGTCTCTTTTATATAGACCTTAGTGGTCCCTATACTGTATCTGAAGTCCTCTTTATATAGACCTTAGTGGTCCCAATACTGTATCTGAAGTCTCTTTTTTTATATAGACGTGTGTCTTTAATACTTAATATCTAGCTAAGACCTTAGTGGTCACTAATAATGTACTGAAGTATCTTTTATATAGACCTTAGTGGTCACTAATACTGTATCTGAAGTCTCTTTTATGTAGAAGAGAGATTGTCACAAAATGGCATGTGTTTGAAAAATGATAAAATAATCAAATATTCCTCTGTTGGACATTTAATCGGATCATAAACCTTCATATAGGTAAAAAGAAAGTGTTTGTCATTTTAGTTGAAGGAGTGAAAAGGAATTTGGAAACAGAAATGCACTGTTGCTGCTCTGGAGGAGACCACTAGAACTGTTGGGTCCTTGTAAATTCTGGAGTG
>NC_045741.1:3813817-3816014 GCF_008692095.1 Etheostoma spectabile | reverse complement strand
GTATAGTGTCTTGAGATAACTCTTGTTATGAATTGATACCATAAATAAAATAAAATAAAAATTAAATTAATTAAAAATGCGTAAAACAATAAAATTAGAAGATCATAATATCGCAATATGATTCCACTTAAAGTCAGTAGAGGATGATATTAAGATCATTGCCTGAACTTTGTACCCGTGTGCTGCAGGCGATCCGTCAGCGAAGAATTTGGAGAAGCTCTTCTCTCTGGGCTGGTTATCGTCTCAGGGCTCCCAGTCTCGCTCCTCCTGGAGCCACTCGGGACTGAAAACCAAACCAGGCTCTTTAAAGCAGGACAAAGGGAAAAGTGTTGAGAGAAGAGGCCTCTTGGACTCCCCGCACACTCCCAAGAAGGACAATCTGAGCACACCGCTGGAGACGAAGGACAGTAAGGTCTCCCGAGTCAAAGAGTGTGAGCCCACTGAGGACCCGCGCAACGCCAAAACCCACAACTCCGACATCGGCCAGGAGAGTCCCTTCCCAAAGTTTCCGAAGCCAGAAGTCGTTCAGGAAGCCATCAGCGTCAAGGGCCCCAGGAGGGAGGCCCCGGGGCCCGAACCTGAGGCGCTGGCCAGGCGGAAACGAGACAACGATGAGGAACAAGAGGAGAGGAGGAGGAAGAGGAGGAGCGATGTGACGGAGAGCCTCCCCGGCCAGGCGAAGAACAGGCACGGGTCCAAACAGCTGGAGAGGACCGTGTCCATCCGGCTGGTGGACATCCGGAACTCCGACAACGACGACTTCTTCCTGGACGAAGGACTGACCAAACCATGCCCCGTCTCTCCGGGCGGGACCACCAACACTAAGCTCAGCAGAGGGAGCGAGGCCGTCCCCGCCCCCGCCAGGGCCAAGGGCTGGCTGAGGAAAGCTCAGGCCAACGGCTCACACGCACCCAGCAGACACGTGGGTGGACATCTTCGGAGCTGGGGGAAGTTCCGGATCCCGAAGAGGAGCGAGAGGCCTCTGACAAAGGCGCAGCACGGCGAGCCGCTGCTGAGGCCGCTGACCAACGCGCCGGAGCCGTCGTACCCCAGGACCAGACTCCGCACGGGGACGGAGAGCGACGGCTACGCCTCGGACTCCAGAGCCTCCGGCGGCGAGATGGAGCCCTGCTTGAAGCGATGCCACTCGCACCAACTGAGGGGCGACACGTCCCTCGGCCGGCGCTACGGGTCTGACATCATCCGCCGAGGCGTGCTGGCCTCCTGATGGCGGAGCAACACTTAAAACAAGCTGCACTGCGTTAGTCGGAAAAGAACGACGGCCGCTCTTTGTACCCTTTCTGTTATTTTGTTTTCTCTCGAATGAATCATAAAATGCCTAGATGAAAAACAGAGCTGATATTTATTTTTTATTTGTAACATATGTAAATCTGGGAAATATTGACTTTATTTTGAGGTAGTTTTCTTTCTTTTTTTAAAAATAAAAAAGATGTCAAGTTGCCACTTAAAAGCTCGCACAGGTAAAAACAAGCAAAAGCATCAACAAGGGGGGGGGGTCGGGATGTTGCTTGGGACCATAAGCTTGCAATGTAGTTTTTGACATGGTATTAAACTCTGTTGCACTTAGTCACACAGACGGACACACAGATAATCATCCTCCCGTCAGCCAAACAGGACTCTTAGGTGTGCTATTTGTATTTTATCAAGCTTCATCGGACTTAACGGCTACAAACAGGAAGGCAAACTGCCCTTTTATCGCTATTTGAACTCCAGCTGTTTGTCCAGTCTGCAGCTGTTGAACATTAGGATCTGGGGAACCACAAAAGAAGAGTTGAGAACGACGTTTACTTGTCCCAGTACTTAAGTGTAATTGAACTGCGATCGTATCGTATCCATCATGTGCCTAACTTTTATTTGAAGCATTTGCACTACGAGAGGACGGCACAGGTGTGAGGTATGGAGTAGAGTTATTTTTACACTGAATAATAAAAAAAAAAGCATTTTGTACCCTCGGCCGCTGCTGTACTACTGTTATGCAAAATGAAACTTGTTTTTGTCTGTCTTGAAGAGGAATAAAAACTTTGGAGGACTTAAGTCTGTGACCCGTGTTTGATTAATGATTATCTTTACGTTTAAGTGTTTTTACCTGCTTTGCATCAATTTAGATTAGATTCAATTTTTATTGTCATTACACATGTACAAGGCAACGAAATGCAGTTTGGGTCTAACCAGAAGT
>NC_045741.1:3813261-3813798 GCF_008692095.1 Etheostoma spectabile | reverse complement strand
CATGTACTGAATAAATATAGAAATGAATACTATTATAAACAGAATTTTACAGATAGATGTGTCCTAGAAATATAAAATATAGATAAGTATTGTGAGCAAGATTTACAGCTGGACATGTGCTGAATATAATATACAGACGGCTATTACTATAAAAAGAATTTTTACAGATGTATATTAAAAAAAGAAAAAATCTGTTTAATTAATACTGAGGATTCAAACTAGCAACCTTTCCAGTAAGAAGCTAGATTAAAGAATACATTGGGGTTTTTTTTTAAGCTAAAATGAGAATAATTAGTTGGCCGTTAACTCTCAAGTCAAAGCCATTTTTTCCATTCTCTGTTTGGCCCGGTCTCCTTTTGTAATAATGCTTGAATAAACTTAACCCTGTGATATAAAGTATAATCAAGTTATTACATCATTTCTTTCAGGAGAACCTGGGCTATCAACTAAAGGGTTGAAAACACTGAATTGCCATTCCTTTTTCCTTTAACCTGTTTCTTTGAACCGAGAGCGCCATCTAGTGAGCTCAGAAAATAA
>NC_045741.1:3803068-3813251 GCF_008692095.1 Etheostoma spectabile | reverse complement strand
TCGCCAAGCTTCATTTGACCATCACTACCATCAGGATATGCATGCTGCAGGGTTGTCACATGAATATTGAAATTGTTATATGGCTAAAAAGACAAAATGTATTGAAATCACACGGAGAACAATAATGTTCTCGATAATTTTGGCAATCGGGATACACAAATAAATGCCTTAAATAACAAAAATATAAAACTATTTAGTTTTTTCCCCCATAAAAGTCCAAACGCTTCTATCCAAAAAGGTTAGTGGTTTTTGTTTGTGCTTTTCGACATCAGATGGACAAATCACACTCCTTTCACCAAGGGTCCTCCTGTCCGCTCAGTATTTGTCTTCCAACACTCCCGCTAGGCTTATCCATAGACAGTTGGACCTTAGGGGTCCCCTAATACTGTATCTGAAGTCTCTTTTATATAGACCTTAGTGGTTTCCCTGATACTGTATCTGAGTCTCTTTTATATAGACCTTAGTGGCCCTAATACTCGTATCTGAAGTCTCTTTATATAGACCTTAGTGGTCCCTAATACTGTATCTGAAGTCTCTTTTTATAGACCTTAGTGGTCCCTACTACTGTATCTGAAGTCTCTTTTATATAACCTTAGTGGTCCCTAATACTGTATCTGAAGTCTCTTTATTAGACCTTAGTGGTCCCTAATACTGTATCTGAAGTCCTTTTATATAGACCTTAGTGTCCCTAATACTGTATCTGAAGTCTCTTTTATATAGCCTTATGGTCCCTAATACTGTATCTGAAGTTCTTTTATATAGACCTTAGTGGTCCCTAATACTGTATCTGAAGTCTCTTTTATATAGACCTTAGTGGTCCCTAATACGTATCTGTGTCTCTTTTAATTAGACCTTAGTGGTCCCTAATCTGTATCTGAAGTCTCTTTTTATATAGACCTTAGTGGTCCCCTAATACTGTATCTGAAGTCTCTTTTTATATAGACCTTAATGGTCCCTAATACTGTTCTGAAGTCTCTTTTATATAGACCTTAATGGTCCCCTAATACTGTGTCTGAAGTCTCTTTTATATAGACCTTAGTGGTCCCCTAAAACTGTATCTGAAGTCTCAAGGTGGAGGCTGGGGGTGTGGCCTTGACCAACTGCCCCTTGAAAGCCATGATGTCTCTCTCTCATGGGTGGGCTAAATTCTCTTTCCCCTTATGACCTCATAAGGAGTACGATTCCGGATCGGCCCATCTGAGCTTTCATATTCTTAAAGGCAGAGCAGGATACCCAGGGCTCGGTTTACACCAATCACCATTTCCAACCACTGGAGGACCATAGGCAGGTAGGCTTTTTTTTCATGCAATGGAGTCTTTAAAAGACTTTAAAATTGTCCTTTTTGGGTTATTTGAACTTCTTTCCTAAAGTTAAAAGCTTAAAAATTCTCTGAGCTGTTCTGTGTTCTGTCAGAAGTCCTTTAAAGTCTTTATCGGCTTTTAGGTCAAGGACCCCTTAGCTGAAAGAGAGACAGCACAGGGACCCCCTTCTACATGTCCTGGATATAACAGGGACCCCCTACTACATGTCCTGGATATAACAGGAACCCTCTAATGTCCGGAGATAACAGGAAACCTACTAATGTCCGGGATATAACAGGGACCTTTCCACTCCTACATGTCCTGGATATGAACAGGGACCCCCTACTACATGTCCTGGATATAACAGGGACCCCTACTACATGCTGGAATGGATAACAGGGACCTTCAATGTCCTGGATTATAACAGGGACCCCACTACATACAGTCCTGGATGTAACAGGACCCCTCACTACATGGTCCAATGGGATTAATAACAGGGGACCCCTACTACATGTCCTGGATATAACAGGGACCCCCTACTACATGTCCTGGATATAACAGGGACCCCCTACTACATGTCCTGGATATAACAGGGACCCCCTCCTACATGTCCTGGATATAACAGGGACCCCCTACTACATGTCCTGGATATAACAGGGACCCCCTACTACATGTCCTGGATATAACAGGGACCTCCTACTACATGTCCTGGATATAACAGGGACCCCCTACTACATGGATATCATTAAGTTACATATCAGACTGGGCTGGATGGATGAAAATGGATGGCAGAAGCACAGCTGTAGGCTACCTTCCCTATGGTAAGCTTATCTTCAATGTGTAAATTAAATGCCCCCCCCGCCAAGTTATCTTCGCTATCAAACTGTTAGGTGCATGTGAATGTACATTTTTAGAGATATTTTTGAAAAATTAAACTTTCGAAAAATGAATTTTTAACTTTATTCCCATCCCCCCGCATTAACTATTGAATATCTTTGCTTTAAAGTGTTTACATTTTCACACAAAAAGACAATATAATATTTAAATGAATGTTTGTGTCACATTAGTAACACGATCAAAGCCAATAATAATAAAAAAATGTAAATAAATAAATCTTTAATAGTACTATAGAAGTGTTGTAGTAAAGACCACCTAAACAGAGACCATGTCATCACCAAGACCAGAGGGTATCGAGACCCGATCCACTGCTGCTCACCCCACAAATACAGGTTCCTTACAAATGGGGCGCCATATGAAAGAGAAATAATAATCCAGCGGTATATGTATTGGCAAGACCCCTGGTTACAACAGAGTAATAATCTACCAATCAAAAACGGGTTACTTTTATCACAGAGTTTATATAACCTAGTGTATATTGATTGATCTGAATTTACTTGACTCAAAGTGTGTGTGTGTGTGTGTGTGTGTGTACTTGTCGACAACGTACACTGGCGACAGCAGTCTATCCACATGATGTGCTCGTGCACGTGTGGGGACACGCACACAGTTCCAGTTTTTATAGATACATAACTTCTTTTTCCCGTCATACTGACTTTTTGGGATATAGTATACTATGACATTTACCAACATATTAGACTGACTTTTCCAACTATACTTTATGATATACCAAGAGATAAATAATCAGTGAGGATGATAATAGTCCAGCTGTGCAGACAGATGCATGTTTGGTCACTTTTTATTGCACGATTCAACAGACGTTAGATCCTGCACAAAAGTGTTTCAGCACTGCATCAAGAAAAAACAAACAAACATACAATCTCAGAAATTGTATATTTACAATAGATGCATCACTATTACCACTTATACATTATGTACATATTAGTCTCTGGTTTACTATGACAGTAGTTACAGAAGGAAACCCCTACGCACACGTTACACTTCAGCTCTACAGGGAATTACAGTGCTTCCAAAAAAAATAACTGGCTGGACTACATTCACTCAACACAAGTCAAGGTTAGGATACATACAAAGTCAAAAATACTGGGACTTGCAACGCCTCTGGACATGTCCCGTTTACACACCCTGGGAAAAACTAAACATAAAATTAAAAAAAAAAAGGTGCAGTTCTTAAAAATAAATGGTCTCTCTCTGTACAACTCAAATCTGGGACGTCGGAGATGTTTTACATATCGGCTTTGAGATGAAATGGCCAGCTGAAGGAAAAAAAATTCAGATTAGAGATTAAATTGAGCAGTTTTCATAATCAATGTCAGATGTGAAGATTAACAGTAAGTAATAATTGGTTGTAGCCTCAGAGTTGCGGCAAAAAAATAAAATAAAAACCGCCTCGTTAACTGGCCTAAAACAGATACTGGCTAAATATTGGGTTCCAGATACTGGCTAAATATTGGGTTCCAGATACTGGCTAAATATTGGGTTCCCTTACCACAGACTCAAATATGAAATTTGCAACAATCACCGTTAACCTGGTACCGCAAAGAAAAGAGAGCCAACCCTCGTTTTTTCTCCTGCGTCTCTTGCTTAATCAACATGCATCTTTTCATCTGAAATGGGTTTAAAGCACCAAATACGGTGGCCATTTTAGGACATTTCAAAATTAGTAAAACTAAGCTAAGCCAAGTCTATAAATGTAGCGCAGAGCCTTCCAAGACTACTGGCTCCAGTCTTAACGGACTTCAGGATCATCACCATCAAACTGCAGGTTGTGTAGTTAATGCTCACCTCTATTATTACAACGCAAAGTCTTAATATTGACTCAACCTTTGATTTCCTCCTTTGTTGGAATATGCAAATAGTATTGATCAGTTTGAAAATGTGCAGATTATAGTAACTCCATATGGACATGGAGGCAGCACAAGCATGACACTTTAAGAACAGCGGATGCTTAAGAAGTCCAGCTGGAGCTCCCAGACCACATCGTGACTAAAGTCGGACTTCTGTCCTAAAACGTGCGACCAGTCTCTTCGAGACGCCTCACGCCAATTACAAAAAGGAAAAAAAAAAAAAAAAATCGGCCCAATGTTGGAGTTACGAGATGTTTTTGAAGGATTTAAACAAGCATGATGCAGTTCTGAGACTAAAAACCTTCGGAGGATTAAAATATCTGAGGTCTGTCTTTTTAAAAGCTCAGCTCGGCCTACTCAAGGAGCCAGGCCGGTGACACCCAAAGGCCTTCAACATTTGAATCAGCTGGATGTGTGTTATTGAAACTTCAGTCTTTGTACCTTTGATTTCAGATACTTCAGAGGGAAAATAATAATAAAAAAAGCACCTTAAAACGGTTAGGACTCAGAACTCGAAACCTTCCAGAAAAGAACAAGCATTCCTTCACTTATCTGCTTTGGCAGAGAGCAGTGGAGACTTCAGACCTCCCAGTAGTGTTTTTACGTCGGGCGCGGACCTCTCTGGACCGGCAGGTGGATCAAAAGGATGGTGTTAGTTCAGCATCCTGATACCGAAAGCTAAAGAACAGTTGGAATCTACAGCAAAAAACCGAGCTAAAACAAAAACAGGTTGTAAATAGCAAACAAAGGTCTACAGTTCAATGTAACCTATGGCTACAAAACATCATCCGAGGCCTATCCATAGTGTCTTCCATATTACATCTGGCATATATATACTATATATAAAAATAAAAACAATCCATTTGGCAACCTGTTTGATGTCTTGAACCATTCCAGTAATCATAATTTTGGTCTTTGATATACACATATGTAGATATAGCTATAAAAATCTGCTATTGCAGGTCTTCCGTGTGGAGCGACGACAGGTGTGTGTGTGTGTGTGTGTGTGTGTGTGTGTGTGGGGGGGCGGGCTGAGATTCAAGTTGCTGCTCCGTTTTACCAGCTGATTCAGTTTCTATTCTGCAAAAAGCAACTGGTTTCTTTTGTTATCCTGAAATAATAATAATTATAATAATAATAATAAAAAAACACAGACAAAAAGACCCAACTAAAAATGAAATATGCAGTTTGGTTGGTGGAGGAAGAAGAGTAGAAATCCACTGGCTGAGGTTTTGGGACCTGCGCTGGCTCTGCTGCGTTGTGGTTTACCGCAGATGGTTCGGCTCAGTGCAGACAAGTAAAAAAACAAACCTGAAGATGTTTGAAATAGAAAAATATTTGAGCTCTGAGCTAGAGGCCGCTGCCAGGCATGGGAGCGGTCGGCGGCTTTCCCTGATGAACATGTACAGTGTCTGGATTTTTGCCGTCTTGGAGACCTTGTTACGCAGGGTTTGTGTGTGTCCATGAACGGGGAGGCAGGTGTCAGAGTCTGGTTCGGTCTTTTGGCTCTGAGAGGTCAAAGGTCACCGTTAGGCCTCTGCCGCTTTCCTCTTGGAGCCTTTTGTTTTGGCCCCGCCTACTGCCTTCCTGGAGCCTTTAGGAAGGCGGCGGCCGCCAGCGGCGGTGGCGGAGGAGGCCGTTGGCGCCGCGTTAGTCTCCAGGTGGAGGTCCCGATCCCGGTTGTCCGTTCCCCCGGGCTCGTCGTGTTCCTGGCAGCACAGCTGTCCGGTGGGGGGCCAGGAACGCAGGGCCCCCTCCTGGTGAGCACTGCAAAAGGAGTTGGGGCAGAGCTGACAAAAAGCCTCTGAGTTTTTGCCGCAGACGTCACAGTGATGCCAGGGGCAGTCCCAGCGGCCTGCAGGGAGCACACGGACAGTTTAGAGCACGTCGAAATTAACCGGGGGGGAATAAACTTAAACACTGCAGAAATAAAGCTCTCTTTAAAAGGTCCCATGACAAGGTGGTCTTTGGATGCTTTTATATAGGCCGTAGTTGTCCCCTCCTACTGTATCTGAAAACGTGTTTATATAGACCTTAGTGGTCCCATACTGTATCTGAAGTCTCTTATATAGACCTTAGTGGTCCCTAATACTGTACTGAGTCTCTTTATATAGACTTAGTGGTCCCCTAATACTGTATCTGAAGTCTCTTTTATATAGACCTTAGTGGCCCTAATACTGTATCTGAAGTTCCTTTTATATAGACCTTAGTGGTCCCCTAATACTGTATCTGAAGCTCTTTTATATAGATGTGGTCCCCTAATACTGTATCTGAAGTCTCTTTTATATAGCCATGGGTCCCTAATCTGTATCTGAAGTCTCTTTTATATAGACCTTAGTGGTCCCTAATACTGTATCTGAAGTCTCTTTATATAGACCTTAGTGGTCCAATACTGTATCTGAAGTCTTTTATATAGACCTTAGTGGTCCCTAATACTGTATCTGAAGTCTTTTTATATAGACCGTAGTGGTCCCTAATACTGTATCTGAAGTCTCTTTTATATAGACGTAGTGGTCCCCTAATACTGTATCTGAAGTCTCTTTTATATAGACCGTAGTGGTCCCCTATACTGTATCTGAAGTCTCTTTTTTAGACTTAGTGGTCCCTAATACTGTATCTGAGTCTCTTTTATATAGACCGTAGTGGTCCCCTATACTGTATCTGAAGTCTCTTTTTATAGACCGTAGTGGTCCAATACTGTATCTGAAGTCTCTTTTACATTAGACCGTAGTGGTCCCCTAATACTGTATCTGAAGTCTCTTTTACATAGACCGTAGTGGTCCCCTAATACTGTACTAATCCTTTGTGTTTTATGTCAGCCAGATGGGTTGGGTTAACAGGATTTTTTTCTGTTTTTTTATTGATAATCAAAATCTACAGTAACTTGCATTTTTATAGTGCCTTTCAAGAGACACTGCCGCTTCACACATATGGAGGCAGACAGGAACAAACAACACAAGAGCACAAAGCTCTTTCCCGTTGCATGTGGTGAATATAAAATGTTTATATGAAATAATACTTAAATATGTGATACTACACTGGGCTGAAGCCCATTAGCTGCTGCAGCGTCGTATTTCGGGGGTTTCTTACCGAAAGGCCTCTTGGTGAGGTTGAGGCAGGAGAGGTGATAGGCTTTGGTGCAGGTCTTCTTGCCACAGAGCACCAGCTGCCCCCCGTCCCCACAGCGGAAACAGTCGTCGTCAGACTTCTTTCCTTCGGTTTTCCTCTTTTTATACTTTCTCTTCAACCGCTTGCCTTTTGGCTCGGCTGTTTGACCGTTTGAGTTCTGCAAAGGAGACACCAAGCTGGGCTTAATTTGATGAATGGCTATGGATATCCAATATTATATATTTTTTCTATTTCTTGGAATTGTAGAATCTTTACATGTACAGAAATGGTTTTACAAAAACATTTCCATGCACAACAGGTCCTGTAGAAAAAAATAATCAGATTAGAGAATAATCAGAGTACAAAGTTGCTCCATATACTTACTGCCCTCACACATCGGTCACATAGGATTCATATTAGGCTACATTTTAAGATAGCTTGACCTTCGAAAGACGGAGACGATGAAACACCCTGAACTCTATGAGACCATGCCTGGCATATAGACGGCGAGTGCACATCCCTCTGTGCCCCTTTCCAATATTATATTTATTTAACGGAACAGTTTTTCCTCAACAAACTGAAGGTCAAGGCTCATATTCTAATAAAAGACAGAAAATGGATTGACTCAAAACATGTCCTAAAAAGGAAAAATAGTGCCAAAGCCACCAATGATAGGGCTGGACAATGTATTGATATTATATCGACATCAATATGAAAACCTACATATCGCCTTCAATTTTGGATATTGTAATATGAAACAAGTTTAGTCTTCTCCTGGTTTTAATTACAGTAATGAGATGTCATTTTCTGAAGTCACCAGATTGCCGTTTTATTATTAAGATCTAACCACTTAGTCATTGTATCCACATTATTGGTGATTATGTATCAAAACGCTCATTGCGTGCATATTTTGTTAAACCACCTACAGTCAACACTGCAGTATCGACATTGATGTATTTGGTCAGAAATATTTGTATTATTCTGTTTTTTACATATCACCTAGCTCCAACTAATACTGTATCACCATATATGTAATATTCAATACAATGCAGTTATTTTGTAATAAGGTTTTATTTATTTTTTAATGTACCCACTGTGCTTTACCTGAACATGCCTCGAACACTCATCTGCTGGAAACACGTGGACATGGTGTCTGACCCAAAACTAACTAAATGGACCCAAAATGTGTGAAACGTGTCTTTGTGTTGATGTTCTAAAAACGGTCCTGTTGCTATGTTTCTATACTGATCCTGGTACCTATGTCATTTTAACTTGATAATAAACCAACAGCTCTGATTAGAAAGCTCACCTTAGGTCGATCACCAAGGAAACCGCTGCAGTTGGGTGCGCCGCAGCGACAAACGGTCTTCTCATTCCCGAGGCAGTCCAGGTTGTAATTAAATGTCAGCTCAGTCCCTGAAATACAAAATCATATTGGTAGTACGATTAGGTGTCTATCTCAAAGTACTTATTTCATTGTAAATGTAATTACTGCTCAAACATGTGAAAGAAATGTGCAGTTAAGGCTCTAAGGTCTTGTTTCCATGTGGTCTCACCTGCTGGGATGTCACAGACGGCGAACAGGCCGACCCGCGTGTCCCCGTTCACCGTCCACTTCTGCGTCTCACAGTTGGGCTGACAGCTGTGGTTCATGAAGCGGGAGTAGTTTCCCTTCGGACCGGCGTCAATGATCCGGTCCTTAAAAAGATAAGACCATTTTGAGTACGTCCCTCCAACATTTACTTATCATTTGTGCATTATAATGCCAGTTTATTGGACCAACATTACAATTTACAATATGCAGCTCTACATACCACTAGAACTACCTAATTAGCATTGTATCACTTTTTATAATTTATACAAACAGATCTATTTACAGGATTCAGCTGTAGCTGAGGTAGATTTGTAGTATTGACTACTGTAATGTTACAGTTACCTATGGTGTAACATTCCCAATGCAATACCCTTGTGTTTCTCTCGCTCACAGAGGAATGGATACTGCTGCTGAGGAAACAGCACCCGGACTCACTGCTGAGCAAAAAAGTACTCCCAGCTTCCTGTTGGCCACTAACCTTGTCGATGGTGAGCATGTAGAAATCCGTGATATTATTCTCCTGGGCGTATTTGATCCTCGCCCTGCACTCCTCCTCGTCTATCAGCTCACCAATGTACTCGTTCACAAACTCCCCCTGTTTGAGAAAGACCATTTAATGTCAAAGTGAAAACACTGTACCTGATCCGTACATTTCTGCAAGTCAGGCGTCCGTTGCTGAGCTGCCAAAGAGGCAGATTAAAACTTTAAAAACACCAGAAATATCTCCTTAAGTACAACTTTTGAGGTATAGACTGGCCCGTACAGGAGTTTAGAGGCAGATATTCAAGAGTTTACAGAAAATTGGATGAAAATATAAATCGATTGATTTTAAAATTTGTGAAGGCTCTCCGTGTGTAGAAATGTACCGTAGAGAGCAGCTACTGCTGAGCCAATGATGAGCATAGTTTTGATGGGTAGTCAGTAAAGCTACAGTAGTGTTTTATGTTCGCTGCAAATACGATTTAAATCACCTGATTAATGCAACATAATTACGTCTCCCGGCCATTTCCCCCCGCAGAAAGCTGCTACCAGCCAGGCTAAAGCTAATATAGTTAGCCTAAAGAAACAAGCAGAAAGCTGCTACCAGCCAGGCTAAAGCTAATATAGTTAGCCTAAAGAAACAAGCAGAAAGCTGCTACCAGCCAGGCTAAAGCTAATATAGTTAGCCTAAAGAAACAAGCAGAAAGCTGCTACCAGCCAGGCTAAAGCTAATATAGTTAGCATAAAGAAACAAGGGGTCCATCTGTCCCAACTAACGTTACAGTTCGGAGAGTTCAACGCTAATCTACTACAGAAGTCTGTGTCTGATCTAACGTCGTTTTCACTGATTTAATTGTTCTTGGATACACAGAATTTGTTAATAGTGCACGTGACATGCACGTTTGATCAATTTATCAAACTAACGAGCTGGCCCC
>NC_045741.1:3800844-3803058 GCF_008692095.1 Etheostoma spectabile | reverse complement strand
CGACCACAACCTGAAATTTAGAGGAAGCAACATGCATATACGCTAGCCTGGACTGATTATTACATGAATGCAATGGTGTAATGCTAGTCAACCAGAGTATTTTTACCTGATCTCCCTCTCCAAAATGACTTCAGAAGAGTAACATTAGTCACAGCGATTACTTGCTTTGGTGTGTGTAAAGCATTAAAAGTTCAAGAATGGTTTACATTAGAAAAGATCCTTATTCATTTGTATCTTCTATGTAGATGCACTCCTCTACAAAAACACCGCGTCAAGAAGTATTTATTTCCAAATAGAGCTACATATCTCATATTTTAAAAATCACTTTTTCTTTTTTTATGGCGCAATATTTATCACAGGGAAAAAAAATATCGCAATCTACCCTGATTTTAGACAAACAAATAGCAAGTCCTCAGCTTTTCAATACTAATTTCCCATATTATGTACATTTGGAGGAGACTTGGCTGATCCCACTAAAAGACCACGTTACCTTCTTGATGTCCCGCAGAGAGATCAGGCCCCAGCCCTTGCCGGGGGTCTTGATGATCTTGGTCTCTGGGTAGAGACGTTTGGTGAAGTCCTGGTTACAGCAGCGCTCCCCGCTGGGACAAACTTGAGGGTGGCACTCGTACTGCAGCATGCGGTTGAGACACTCCGACTCGAAGCCGCACGGCCTCTCATCGGTCGGCTTGCAGTTACACTTGGGGATCTCAGAAATGTCTGCGGTGTAGACCTGAACCCTCCCGAAGGGTTTGTTGACCTGAAAGGCGGATAACAGAACAAAGAATAAGAAGAAAAGGACACAGCAATATCATAAACCATCAGTAACAGAGGAGGATCATTCTGAAAGGATTTTAAGCAATGTAAATAGAGTAAACTTTAAAAAAAAAAAAAAAGCATTTGAACATAGATACAAAAGCAAAGATGCACACTTTTAGATTTCACACCTTGATAAATTTGTATGGGGGTGGTTTGCGGCTGTTCTCTTGTGCTTCCTTGGCCTCTCGTTTAATTTTGATCTCTTTGAATCGAACTTCAGCCTCCAGCAGAGCTGAGGAAACAAAACAAATGTAGATGCTCATTACATTCCATCTCATCCGTGGAAACGTCTTCTAAACAACCTTCATGAAATTTAGTGACTTATTCATGGATTACAAAAATGGCCTAAAAAGTGTATTCCTAGTTTAGATCGTCACCATTCTTAAAGACTTTGCCAATGCCGGTCCTCTGGTACTTGCTGCCCCGGTCTCCCTCCATGTATGGAAACACTCGACCCTGGTGTGTCCAAAAGTAGTCCTTGGAGCCAAAGAAGAAGACTGGGAACTCTCCGATCTCGTGGCGAAGGTGCTGGATGTTGGTGGGGATGTTTCTGGGGTGGTGGATCTCTGCGGGCCACCACCTGAAAGGAGGAAAGGAAAAAGGCCGGAGCAGGTGTAAGTTATTTATTCAGAGTCTAGGTCACAAGAACAAGAAGAAACGCAGCCATTTGGGTTCAATTTTAAAAGATAGAAAATGCAACTGGACTGAATTAGGGATCAGTTTCTCTGACCTGTATGTTCCCAGTTTGACCCAGATGATGTCACTGTATTTGGGTTTCTTTCCGGCCCGGCAGTCGTTGCAGAACCAGCTCCCATCAGGCATAGCGATGTTCAGGCAGTCGGGGTGAAAAGCTGCAGGACAAGACTCACAGCACAGCAGCTGGCCTCCTGCAACACAAGATTAATTTATAGTTAGTTACAAGTCAGCAGCATCAAAGCTGCAGAGAGAGTTTCAATTTACAGTTGTCACCTGTAAACGGGAGGTAACACAAGCACAATAAAAACCTGCCACATATCCACTCAATTTACCTACAGACAGTGCTGTTCTGTGTATGTTGGTGGTGAAGCGGAGATGATACAAGGGGCGGGGCTAGGCTCAGAGGCATTTTTAAATTGGATTTCGCATTGATGACAACTTAAAATCATGAAGTATTACATTAACATGAAGGATCATTAGTATTTTGATACCAAAAATTAGAGTTGCACAATTAATTGCAATTGCATCGCTATTGCAATATGGACTAGCAGGGGGTTATTTGATAATGGCAAAATGTGTGTCAAACATTCTGAATTTTATTGTACCGTGGTGCTGCAGAGATGTTACAAACTGTGTCCTACAGACTAAAGAAAAATAAATCGCGGTTTGGTTCAGATCTTCGCCCCAAAAAAAAAATAA
>NC_045741.1:3797256-3800834 GCF_008692095.1 Etheostoma spectabile | reverse complement strand
TACATTAAAAAAAAAAAAAAAAATCACACTATAAATAATTTTTTATTTCTTTCAATGTGATGATTCCCTCCAATATCATTCAAAATAATTGCAATTCAATTTTTGTCCTCATATGGTGCAGCCCTGTTAAAAATGTAACTTATTTGACAATCCAAGCTTGAAAATTGAATGATACTGGCTCCCTTTCTGGGTTTCAGTATCATTTTACACAAACTCAGAAAATGACTTGCACATGAAATTACGGCCATCTCTGCAAAACTGGCTGTGATTGCAATTAAAAAAAGGATGCTCAGGACTCCTGCAGTTCAGCACTTCCTCGGATTTTCAGTATCGGTACTGAATGCGTGATTAACAGCCCCACACCCGACCCTGTCCAGCTCCAGTGCAGCTGGCGGTGTCAAATTGATTTCCTTATTACCCTTTATAAATTAAGGAGATACTAATAATAATTTTAAAACTACGCTTTGTTCTAGAACATTTTCCCTAGTCTCTGTAGAGCTATTACATCCTATTAAAGCAGGGTCTTAGCCTCTTAGCCTGAAATAAAGACCCTTCTTGATGTCCCACAGAGACATCACAAAATGAATCCATGTTTTGTTTTATTTAATAAACTTTCAGGAAAATCTGAGTGGCGGTGCAGTTTCCTTCAGCATATTTTCAATCTTTTTTAAGTGCAGCCATTCTTTTTTTGCTGACATCTACCAACTGAACGGATACCATGCGTCAGGATCAGTGTGATCTGTATGATCTGGATGCCTCTGCTTAACAACGGCCTGAAGGAAACCCCGTAAACAAGGGTTTGGATATACAAGATACAATGGTTCTAGTTCAAAGTCAACGAATGAGGAGGTCTGGCTGCGATCAGAAGTTCCTAGACTTGGGAATCAACCCAGCCGCAAAAAAAGCTAACAAGCAGATGCAAAAAGAGGAAGAAAAGAAATGTATACTCAGATCTTAACAAGTGCAGGAGAAGTGGTCTACTACTGGAAAAAGATAGATTTTAAAAGCTGCATCCAAAGATAAAAACTACTTATGTTTAAAAGGATGTTAATGTGAATTTTAGTAGAAAACCTGCCACTATACAGCACAAACAATCCTTAAAGTCATCCTTAAAATGCAGCCTGGCTAAGTAGACAAAACAAATGATCACTATTTGGCTGTTGGTAACTGGCCTCCATGTTGATAAGAGGAGAAGTAGCAAACCTTTAGAGCAGACGAAGCACCAGCTGACGTTGACATGACTGTGGTGGCTGTAGCCCTTCTTGGCATTGAAGTGGTTGGTGCAGATAATGGTGGTGTTGGTGACCATCTCACTGCCGGCGGCAACACACAGGTCACCGACGTGGTAGGCGACAGGGCAGCGCAGGCAACGCATCAACCGACCTGCAGTACGGACAGTGAGAGGGACACCAGATTAGATAAGAGTTACATCACTCAAAAGTACAAGTGACCAATAATGGCTGCTGTAGATAAGTGCTGTTGAACTGTTTCAACAAAGCAAAACAGAGCAGCTGTGGCTCAGTGGTAGAAGGGCGGCTACATCATATTTAAATTAGAGCTAGGTAATATATATATCCTAAATAGAGATAGCAAAAATGTAGCATTTCTTTTCACTGAGTTTGATTCTCAAAATGTGGCCTGGCTGTAGTTGGAGACCACTTTCTCCAAATGAATTCATTTTCGTCCAGCTAGTTTTTATCTTTAAATGTCATGCTTTTAACTGTGAGGTTCAAACGATTTATAGTAATAATCAGAAACTTTTCTGGTCATTTAACACTATCATAATCGTTTTTATACACAACAGATCTATTCTGAAATTTTGTCAGGATGTTTTTGGCTGACAACGATGATCCTTTACAGTTATCAAAAGGGACAGTTGACTGAAAATTGTCCTCCACACACAGCCCAAAAAGGTCACAATAAAATTCCATTAGCTGGTAAGAGTTCGGCATGTAAGAAATTAACAATTGAAGTGCAAAGAAAGAAGGACAGTATATGAATTGGTATAAATATGATAAGTATTCTTAAACTTCAGCAAGTATTGCATTGATTCCGTACAGGATTGAACTGAAATCTCAGGTCTAAAGCACCCCTAAATGTAACAGAATTTCAACAGTAAATCAATTGCAAAGTTTAACCATAGTAATAGTGGGAAATACATTTTTACTGTTGCCGTCACTTAAAGTAAACCGACATGGAGGGTTGCTGTAAAAAGATGCGGGCAACAGATTTTCTGTTCACGTAAAGGAGCACGTCACGGTCCCATACACTGGAGGAGCGGGAACACTCGAAAAGCCTTGGCGCTGGCTACAGAGCTCGGTCCTATCAGCCCCAGTTGGTAGAGGAGTTACCCGAGAATAGAGCACCGCGAGCTGTCAGTCATTTTGGCGGAAAATACGGTTCAGTTTAGGAAAAAGAACGTGGTTTGGATTAAAACACTGCAAAAGAGAACTACCGGTACGCTCCCTGGTGTTTTGTTTTTCCATGACAGTTCTAAGTAATAAATGGAAAGCATTTAAACTAGAGATGTTCCGATACCAATACCATCTCCGGTACTGCCTAAAACGCTGGTATCGGTATTGGGAAGTACTGGAGTGTATGCTCCGATCATATACCACGTAATAAAGCTCTAAAGAAAATCTACATTTAAGTAGTTTGTTCTTTTTCGGTTATAACTGACTGTCAAACTGGATAATAAAAAGAAAGTTCTGTGGCGTTCATTGTTTGAGAGTTTAACCTGAGGCAGACCGACAACAAAGAAAAGAAATATCACATCCATACAGGGAGAGTAGTATATAGAGGTTAAAACAATAATATATATATAAATGTATATGACAAACTGGTATCGGATCAGCACTCTGTATTGGCCAATACACAAGTTCAGGTATCCGAAAATGTATCAAATCCGTAACCCAATGTTGCAGCGCCTCACCTTTGGTGGACTTCTGCTTGGTGCGGCAGCCGTAGTGGCAGCTCAGGCAGGCGTGGAGCGGACAGCGGAAGCCCCTGTTGTCAAACACAGTGAGAGGGTTGAGGCGGATGCACGCCTCGTGGTAAAACTTGCCGCAGTGCGGGACGTGGCAGCGGCGCACTGCACCGTCCGACAGCTTACAGTTGAAACACGAGTGAATTCCTGAGAGGAGAAACAGCAAGAGAATCAAAAGGAGGGAAGAAAATGACAGTCATAATTACAAACATTACTTCTGTTATTACGGAGCAGCGCAGGCATTTAATGGACACCGAAATGACGTGCTAGTTTCATTACCCAACCCTAGTTACAGCGAAAACCTTACTACTACTACTACTACTACTACTACTACTACTACTACTACTACCACCACCACCAACTTACTCTTTACTCTAGAGTTAAATCCATCATAATATAATCAGAATCAGCTTTATTTGCCAGGTATGAGGACACATACGAGGAATTTCTTTGGAGCATCGTTGGTCACACTGTGCTTACACACAAAACAGAAATATACACACTAATATAGACAGTATATACATGCTCTAAACAGAACCAATATAGAGGCATGAGTGCAATGAAGAGTTCAATCAAATTATTTAAATGTGGA
>NC_045741.1:3796059-3797246 GCF_008692095.1 Etheostoma spectabile | reverse complement strand
AAGGATACTGGGATAAATAGTATTATGTTATTATATTACAATATGAACAGTATGGACATTATAGACAGTTGTGAAATAGGAAATGAGAATGATGAATAAATAACAAATAAGTGAGATGTGAGAAAGGGAATGATGACTAATTAGTAAATAATACATAACAAGTGAAATATGAGAATGGGAATGAAGAATAATACTAAATAAGTGGAATAGTAAGTGGAACCAGTAAACAGGTGCTACAGAGACAGTGTTACTGATTATAATCTCTGTTGCTTCTCTCCTACGCTATAAACATTGCCTCACATTATTCATCTTGTACAATATACAGAATAATGATAGCACCGATACCAACATTAGCTTATTATAATAATAATAATAATAATAATAATAATAATAGTAAAAGTCACTTCTCTCTGTAACAGTCTGAATATTTGTTAAAAGTTGCTAGACACAGTTTCACAGTTATTCAGTTGGTTGTCATATACAACTACCCCGTTAGATGGGAGAAATTCTTACACAATGTAGCTTTAAGAAAACTGTATTTAATCACATTTATATTATTGTAAACTGAATAGCTAAATAAAAATCTAGACTTTCAAACAAAAGTAAATTTTAGCTATGATTAAAAGGGACTTGCTTAGACTTTTGTATTATAGTTACCACTGAAAGTAGTGCAGCAAGAGGTTGCTTATAAGATTACATGTGTATTATACATCTATTTTATCTGGCTGGTTTTCCGCGTTTAACAGGGGGAAAGAGAAGGGGAAGACATGCAGGAAATCGTCACAGGTCAGACTCAAACCCTGGACCTCTACATATATATGTGCGTCTGCTCTACTAACTGAACCAACCCTGCCACATAGTGGGAACTTCTCACCTGTGCTGCACTCCTGACACAGAAGCTTCTCGTCAGGTTTCAATGACAGGCCCAGACAGTGGAGGTGAAACATCCCACAACACTGGCCCTCACAGGGCAACAAGTCCTCGCCAGCCTGCTCACACATCTGCAGGAAAACAAATACGTGTTAAAATTTATGAATAGATCAAGACATTTTGGTGATTGTGAATGACATGATAATCAGGAGAACTAGAGACATTATCTGGATCTCGAGCATGGTTGTTCACCCTGATATAGATAGATAGATAGATAGATAGATAGATAGATAGATAGATAGATAGATAGAGATATA
>NC_045741.1:3788212-3796049 GCF_008692095.1 Etheostoma spectabile | reverse complement strand
TATATATATATATATATATATATATATATATATTAAAAAAAAAGCAGGTGATGCAGCTTTGTCAAATTAAAGAAAGTAAAACCTACCTGGCAGACAAACTCTTTCTTCCGTTCGCCCTTCTTCGTCCCGTCTAAACTGTCACTCGGAGATTCAGGACGCCCTTCACTCCCAGAGCCCTGCAGCAAACGTGTGAAGAATTTTTGGAGAAATTAGACAATTGCGATTGATAACACTTCCATAGCCATGCATTCACACCATCTGCAAAACAATTAACAATCGCCTAAAAACAATCACCAATCACCATTTATTGTCAACAGACCTGAGTGACGAAGGAAACAATCAAAACTGCCAATGTGAGTGCTGCTCATTAGAAGGGGAAAATGGGCCTGTCCTTTGATAATAGGCTGGTTAGGGCTGTCAAAATGATCCCGATCATAATGCGGTTTTTTATTTGATGCCACTACATTTTCTGACATGCATTCTGTAATATGGTCAGTCTGTTTTGATCCCACTTAGTAGAAGGGGATGTTTTGTGAGTCTTTATTTTCCCACAAGGTTAAACACAATGACATTGTTACATTTAGCTGACCAATGTGCTGGTACAGTGCGCCTGTTGCTGTAATGCACAAGCTCCATTGTTGTGTGTTGAGCTAAGGTTTGGTTCCAAGTGTAAAGTGGGACACTACATTGTGTCAGTATTACCAAGTAGTGTTCCATTCAGGTCAATGGGCTGGTTTGTAGTATTGTGCTTTCAGTATATATATTTTGAGCGTACAGTACCTTTGAGGATATTCTAGACCGTCATTGTTGGAATAATAAACTACTAATCTACATAGAGCAAGAATATTTGTCCGCTCACATGTAGATAAGAGCATTACAAACTTGAGAAGTATCCCTTTCAAAAGTACATTTTGAACAGGTAGAAAATGTGTGATTGAGAGTCAACTATGAACAATCATGCAAATAAACAAGAATAAATATCTTAATTGATTGACAGCCTTAGTTACAATACCACCTAATCTGCACTGGCAGGTTAAAGAATAAAATAAATCGCGGCAACGTCAAACTGTAAAATAACGATTTAACGTTTTTGCGGCTCTTGAGCACTTTCCACCTTCCTTAGTTTTACAAGTAAATCAGTCAGACGGGTGTGAGGTTATTCCCCCATACCTCGGGATCAGGACACGGGGAGGTCCGCCTCTTCTTTGCCTTGGGGGGCATGGACTGGTTCTCGCCATCCTGCTTCCTTTTCCTCCTACGCTTTGGTTTCTCTGCATCTTGGACATCTGTTAAAAAAAAGGTGTTAGAAAAATGACAAAAGTACAAATAACAGATGTGAATTTAGACGAGAAACAGAAGAAAGCAATATTATTCGTTAATACAGACTAACAGAATGGTTTACCAGTGAGGAGGGCTTTCGACTTGGTTAGTCTCTTCTTGGTTTCCGTTACGTCTTTGTCAGCTTTCTTCCTTCTTCTCTGCTTTTTGTCTGTTCCTTCTGAAGTCGAGGCCTGGTAAGGTTTGGAGATGTGAAAACACAAGAAAAATCAACATTTTATTGCAAAGTGCCTACTATTGATTTTAGTAGTGACGCATCATCTCAAACATTGTTTTTAGCTTACTTAGCAAATAAAAGAAAGTCTCCACCGTGAGGTCCCCCTCTATGCCAGCAATTACTTTGCAAGAACAGGAGAACAGGGGCAGGTTTGGGTCTGAAATGACATCGCAGCTGGGGGAAACCTCACCTGTTTTGCAGCAACTTTGCTTGCTTTACGTCTCTTTTTAGGCTGCTGAACCTTATCTGCCGTAGCATCTGTTGGTGGCCTTTCAGAGGTCTTCTTTCGCTGTCTCTTGACTAAACAAAAAAATAAGATGTTAAAAACAACCAATTTTGAGGCAGCTTTTAGACTAGCTTGATGATGAATTTCAAAAGCTCTCTCCCACAATAAGCCAAGTTCCTAAGTTGGCTAAAGGAAAAAATAAATTGCCAGACAGAGCTTAAGGAAGAAATGTCTCATTCTCCTACTTGGATGAGAAATCTTTGTAATCTTTGTAAACTACAACAAAAAAGAAATCAGTTAACAAAGCTACATATGCAAACCTATTTTGAACACAAAAGCAACACAGCATTTTGGATGAATTCTGTTTTCTAAGTTTCAGAATGATCAAGAAAAAAACTGCTTACCCCCAACAAAAATGAATCCTCTTTATACAATCAGGAGAGGACATTCTTAAATATACTGTTCACATTAAGGGATACATTCCAGAATAACCCAACCACTTTACTATTTTACTAGCCACATTTGGCAATTTAAGGCAGGAGATTCCACAGCTCTGTTAAACGCATACCAGCCAAGGCCAGATTTAACCACCCAGCCTGGGTTTCAACTTTCAACCAACCTGGAAGTGAAACTGGAAGTGAGATTGGTTCAGCCATATTGTCTGTCGAAGAAACCAGCTTTGATTTTCTTTTCTTCCCGGGGTCAGAAGTCTTGTCCGTCGCAGGTTTTTTCCTTCTCCTCACCGTCTTTGTAGAGGACGGTGCCTGTCTGGTTCTCCTCTTTTTCTTCTGAGGTACGACTGATTCAGCTTGTAGATCTGATGCAGAAGTGGTGGGATCCTATTCAGAAGAAAACAAAAGTATTAAATGTAGCAACGGGCATTTCAAGCAATGACACTATTTGAGATTCACTGGGAACTATTCAACCATTCTTCGAATGGACTTTGCATGTTCCTCCTGTTTGTACAGTTGCATGTAACCACATCTCACTTCAATCCTGTGTCTGCACTACAAGCCTTCCCCTGATCTCTATTTTAGTGAGTTATCCTAACCTGTGAAGTTGGCAGCAGAGGAAGCATTTCTTTTGAAGAAACTGTGTTCAATTGCTTTTTCGAGAGGACATTATTTAGATGGCCTTTGCCCCTTCTTTGCCAGTTGAGTTTTGTTCTGGATGCTTGGGTCTTTTTCCAAGTTGAAGTGCTGCCTTGGGACCGAGCGGCAACTGTGGGCTCGTTGGAAGGGCCCACCAGCGGGGAGTGGATTTCTGGGCTAAGTCTAGACTCGGTTTCCTGGTCCATCTCGTTTCTCTGCTGTGGCCTCAGCTTCTCCAGGATGCAGGGGTTCAGATGAGGCCCGTCATCATCATACAGAAATGTGAAGTTCAACATGCGCTCATCCAGGGACATGCTGAAGGCCTCCTTGGCCTGAATGATGCCCATGTTCCACTGAGCCTGGAGTTTAAGGGGCACAGAGGGAGCGGTCTGCATGGCATAGGGAGAAAATTGCAAAGTTATACGACAAGTCACAAAAGACACAGCACAGTAGTAACGTTTAACCATTGTTCTCAACCAGAGAAGATTTAACTAACAAGACAATGCCATTATAAAAACAAATGCTTGTTTTTACACATTGGGGAATATCTAAAACCAAGAGTACATACTTCATTAGCAGCATGTGACAGTTTTGTAGAAAAAGACTTGAACAACCATGGCAAAACGTACCCATACAGATATGGGTTGTAAACATGATTCCTTTCTTGTTTGCTGACGTTGGGAAAATGGACTAAGTGCAACTAGGCTGGCTGCTTATATAATGTAAATGTGCTGTATTTATATAGCGCTTTTCCAGTCTTAACTGCTCAAAGCGCTTTTACATCTACAGGATACATTCACCATTCACACACATTCATACACTGTGGCCGGGGCTGCCGTACAAGGTGCCAGCTGCTCATCAGATAAACATTCACACACATTCACACTCCGATGCACAGCACCGGGGGCAACTCGGGGTTCAATGTCTTGCCCAAGGACACTTCGACAATGACTGCAGGGGTAGGGATCGAACCACCAACCTTCCGATTGGCAGGCAACCGCTCTACCACTGAGCCACAGCCGCCCCATAATGGACTTGAAGTATAGGGAGTTGCCTGCATTTTCATTTGGAATGCACTTCAACTTTCATGATGAGAGAGAGAACTTTGTATAATTAGTTTAAGCAAGTGCAATGTTTTAATGTTGCAAGGCTTCTGAGCCTAGTCTTTTCAAAACCACATTCTCTACAGGCCGATGAGTATGGTCGTCACATAGGAGAAGAAGCTGATTTACCTTTTTGTGGATGACACGGGAGGCTGGCGGTTTGTTGCCCTGGCTAAGCTCCAGGTATTGATCCTCCCCAGTGAAGTACACCATGTTTTTCTCAAAGATGTAGCCCCTCTCCGGGGCATCTCCAAAATACTGCACATGGTAAAGGAGGCCCGACCTGCTGTTGACAGCTAAAGAAAGCAAACAAGAACATTAAATACAAATAAATAATGGTCTGAAAAACAGATTAACTTTTTTAACACATCACTACGAGAGTGTATCTCACCTTTCTGTTTCGGTTTGATGTGATTGTTGAATTCTGGGTCTGTGGTCACCATGCAAGGCCACCAGGGGTATCCCGACACTTTGGTCCAAACCAAATCACCAACAGAAAAACGAATCAGCAGAGGGGAGTCTTCTGGATCCTCCTGCGTCAACTCTGGGATGAGATCAGTCTGGAGAAGAAAGAAGTTCATCAGTTAATCAATAGATAAAAAGGAAAACTAATCAACGTTCAAACACCTTTTCCTTCCTTTTAGACACACATGCGTCACTACCAGTATTTTACACCTGCAAGTATTATACATATAATACATTGGGTCAAACCCTTAGCTGTGAATTTAGGTTTAAAGACAACTCCCCATATTTTTTAAGCCTATGTGGAAATCTTATTTACTTTATATTGAGCAATAATTTCCCCAAGGTATGTGGGAAAATTGTTGAACGTCCCCAGATCAAACAAACTTAATCTGTTAGTCAATATTCACTGTTTACTCAGCTGTCCATTGGGGGCTTGGTACTATATGGTCAAATTTACATGTTTGTCTCTATACCCGTATGAGCTCAACATATTTCAGCATTTATATTGCAGTTTATGTATTGGCCTCAGACAAAAATATTAATCCTTTTCCTCCTTAAAAGTAGCAATAAAAGAAAAACCTCATCAGCTGCTCCCGTTCCATCTACAGCATTTGTGTGGTCCAATGGCTCCACGGGGATGGCTGAAGAACTGAGGTTTGGATTGTGAGCCCCCCCCCTCCTTTGCTTTGAGTCCTTTCTCTTCTCTGGTCCAGATATAGGACCTTCGGTGACTGTAGCCAGACTCGTCCCATTGGCGCAGCATGGCTCGAACAGCGGCTGCTCGACCACCTGGGGTATGGTCACCTTCAGTTCATGTTCAGTATCAGGAGTGCAATTGTGCTGATGGGTGCCATTGGTAGCAGGGGCTTCAGCACCCTTAAGCATAGGTGGCTCTGGAGCACAAAGCTTAGGCAGCACGTCTTGGTCCCCATTCAGCACGCGGGAGGTGAGGTCTTTGAGCCTCTCGTGGCTGTGGTTGTTATGACTGTTGCCAGCCATCTTCTGAAGGGCGCCGTCTTGCAGTGTGGCGGCCAGCTGGGCAGCAGCTTTGTCCATTAGTAAAGCAGGGTCACTGCCCATGTCCCCCCCACCTTTCCGTACACTGAGGGACTCTGGGGGCTGCTTCATGCTGATCGGGTTGGCTGGTTCAGGCATTGAAGGCAGAGAGCTACCTTTGCTGTCCATCCAAACTAACCCCCTCCAGGCTCACTGAGCTAGACAGGACAGAAACTTTTTATTCCACAGGTTCCAATCACAAAACATTAACACATCATGCAATTATTTTTTTTTCGTGCTCATCATTTTGGCAATTTGTAAGAATGGCATTCTGGCATGTGAATCCTATGAGCATAACGTTACACATTTTACAAAATGGCACTCACTTGCTCCAGCAGAGCATGAACAGAGAGGTTGGAGGCGACGGAAAAGAAACGGCACCTGTCACGGAATGTTCTAGCCGCCTGGATATTTTATGCTTTTAATATTAAAGTCAATTAACTAGATTGACCAAATGTCGAAAGCAACAATACCTCTGTACAGTAAAAGAATACAAATGTCTCAATTATATCCGGACCTTTACTTTTATCACAACTAATGTAAACGAGGTCAAGTCAAACCCTTTCTCGGTTACATCCATGCATACGAACAAAAAAAACAGCGCTGGTGGAAAAGCTCTTACCGCTGCAATTTTAACTTGGCTCTGTCCCGACAACGGATTAAGCTAGCTACTAGCTGCAGTCTGTGGGAAAGCGGTGTGGAGAATGCAGGAGGCTGGCTGCGGGCTCTCGCGCATGCAGCGAATGCCCAGTAAGTGGGTGGCTAGCTGTGCAGCGTAACAACCGCATAGAAAAGCCGCGGAAATGGAAGCAGCTGACAAGTCGGAGTAATATGCTACTGGAGTGCGAATAACTGTATCCCCACCTCAGCTAGAAGCTAAACCTGTTACATTGAAGTTTATTGACAAAATAACGTCACTTATCTTAACACTAGTTGTAACGTAACAACAATATGACGCTCTAGTTAACAGTACGTTACAGTAACGTCAATAACGCAATTACAATACGCATTATAAAAGTAAACTATTCTGACGGCCACGGTAGAACAGCATCTTTAGCCAGAGGTTTCACTAACATGTCATGCACGAAAAGGGCTCCGACTATAATCTGAAGCGGAAGCCACGATGTGGGAATCTCACGGATCCGAATCATGGACAAGCATTTCCCCATATACCGTAACGTTATAACCGCATCTCTGTCATTGCTACAGTCAGCCATTACGCCGTGTTCCAGCAAATAGCCAAAGCCGCCACCCAGAAGCTACATGCAGTTATCCTAGCTACAAGTTCCGCAAACGTTACTCGATTACAGCGAATACATGAATAAATAAACGTGCGTAAGGCTGGATGATTACGGTACTGTGCTTAAACTGTTTCGCTATTGTTTCACCGATATTCTCAATTTGTAGGCGCCATGACAGCTCGTTTCAAAAATGCTAACCGTGTTAGCTTAAGCTAACCAGCGTACCATTGAAGCCAAGTCATATTGCACTAGGGTTAGCACATTCAGCTAGTAAGCGGGTCCCCACTTGTTAAAATGGATGGTCGGGGCGAACAAGTGTACTTGCGAAAATCTAACTCCGGTTAATATCCCCAGGGTTGACAGTAACATGAAAGACCGTTTCTTTGTGGTTACCTGTTGAATCTCTTCTTGGTCGTTAAATGGGGAAAATGTCCGCATTCATCCTGTAAAGCGAAGGATTTCATTCAAGTCGAATCAAAAGCTTGCGGGAAACTCAAACTCTCCGGCCAACCAGCGCGAAAAATACTCACTTCCGATTGGTCGGGAGCAGAGCGAGGCTCCAACCGGTCCTTTCAAAAAACCCAACCGTAGGAAGTAGCTGACCCTGGTGTCTCCCGTCTGTTTTCACCATTTTTACATCATTTAACGACTTTTCTAAATTATTTTTCAATCGTTAGTGCTTAGATTCGCAGTATATATGTTTATTTCTTTCTTACAAAAATGATATAAACGAGCTGTGAGTAACATATGTCCTCAATTGTATAACGTGTAGGTTTATATGCATATGTTTTGACTACTACTGTAACTCATGTCATTAAAGTTATATCGTTAACGTTTTAATACATATTTTATATTGCCGTCAAATAAGTTTCCTCTAAACCACATCACCATTACAGTAAAAGATAAAAAGTAAAAGAATAAATCATTATGTCAGTAGTGTGCCCACTTATTTACAAACATATATATATTTACCATTGTTAAGTCTATTTAAACATTGCCCCAGACAGAGATAATTTAATATCATACAAATAAGTATTGAATAGGTTATATATACACACACACACACACACACACACACACACACACACACACATATATAT